>NW_024543082.1:30537500-30812500 GCF_018167655.1 Microtus oregoni
GTGTTGTGGTGACACAGGCCATGCCCCTGGCTCACATCTGGCTCCAACGGACTTGGAATAAAACTGCAACTCCTTGAATATGAACCTACAGGGCAATTTCTCCTGTCTTTAGTGTTGTTCCTCTTGGCCCTTGCTCAGCAGTTTCTTGGACTCATTTTATTTCAAAGAATTGTCTCTTGAAGCAACACTGGGTGTGATGGTAGGGGAATCAAGAATGCAGCTTTGCTGAGCTGGACTTGTCTTCTTTGCTTTGTTTTTTCTAGTTCCTGCTATGATAACCTCTTATCCCAACACTACCCTGGCCACTCAGGGTCAAAAGAAGGAGATGAGCTGCACAGCACATGGCGAGAAACCCATCATTGTCCGCTGGGAGAAAGAGGACAGGATCATTAACCCCGAAATGGCCCGTTACCTGGTGTCCACCAAGGAGGTGGGAGAGGAGGTGATCTCTACTCTGCAGGTAAAAATGCCAGATGGGACAGAGTTCTGGGACAGTTCGTCAGCCTTCTGACACAGACATGTGCATGGCTGGAATGACGTGTGAATATCCTGCTGGAATTTTCTCCTGACACCCCATTTCTCTGTTGATCAACATGGACAAGGTCACTGAGTGACCTTCAGAAGTAGACTTCACAGCCACTGTCCACAGAGAAATAACTAAGCCCTGAAGGAGGTCTCTCCATGAGCGTTGTCCTCAGAGGAGTGGGGTGGGTGTAAGGTGCATATTCAACAGCATGAGCTTTGAGAAAAGAAAACCTACAATAAAGATATTTTTAAGAGCTAGAGAGCTGACTCAGGAGTTAATAGTGAGCCTGAGTTTAGTGCCCAGAACCCACATCATGGATCACCACATCTGTGACTCCCACTCTTGGGGATCCAGTGCCTTCTTTTGGTCTCCATGGGTTCTTGGACACGTGTCCGCATGACCCAACACATATACATGTAACTGAAAACAAAATATTTTTTTTAAAAAAGGGAAAAATATTTGGTTCTTTGTAGAAAATCCAATGGAGAGAATATTCCGTCATTAATGTAGACTCGCAAGAGCTAGGAGGAAGTGTGTCTGTTCTGTCTGCAACACTGAGGGTGACTGACTGAACAATGCTTCTGTAATGAGGAAGGCCGGCACAGAAGCACACACATGAGGGAAATTTAAAGCTAGGTGCTTAGAACAGACATTGGCTCTGCCTCCGGGGTGCAGTCCTCGAGGCTCTATGGTGCAGAACGCTGGTGAGGTCCTGAGGACATTGACGATACAGCCGTGCTTCACAGACCCCAGGTGTGAGGATGCTGCAATCGTGTATCTGGATACCGTAGACGTGCATATATTGCATATAATACACAACTTACACATACTGGAAACCACTTTTTGTTGTTCAAAATAGCAAATACACTGGAAATGTGTAGAGATGCTGTACTGAGCATTTAGGAAATCCTAGAAAGAAACAGCGTGTTCAGAAAAGGCATCGCTGTGTCCGTGGGAACAGAGTGGTGGGTGCAGAGAGATGGCTCATTCATAGACGTTTTTTCTGCATGGCTCTTTAAAATCACACCACGTGGGAAGAGAGAGAAGTGTGTGGAGTATAGATGGGCCTGACCACAGCAGCCCATGTAAATCAGACATCTAGTCCAACAAGACAGATGGACCTGTTTGCATGCTTATCATTGCATGGAAGTAATTTCCCCTCAGAATGTATCAACATGGGTGCATTTGTGTAAATGCATGCAAGTGTGTATCAGTGTATATCAGTATATGTTGGTCTGTGGGCGAGTATGTCTTTGTCAGTGTGTCTGCCTGTGAGTGTGCACATGTGCAGGTGAGTCTGTGATTGTGGACATGGGTGTGTGAGGTTGTGTGTGCAACTGTGAAACTGGATATGTGTGTGTGTGTGTACATCTTTATTTGCGTCTAAGTATACATCTCTGAGTGTGCCTGTGTGAATATGATTGTGTGTATATCTGTGTGTGTGTGTATGTATCCATGTGTGTGAATGGGAAAGTATGCATATGAGTGTCTCTTTGTGTGCTGTTTGAGAATGTGTGTGTGAGCGTGTATCCATGAATGTGTGCTAGTGTGAGTGAGTGTGAATATGCCTGTGTCTGTGTGTATCTGTGTCCATGTGGGAGTGGGAATGTTTATGTGTATCTCTGCGTCTATGTCTGTGTTGTGAGTATGTGTCCATGTTTGTAGAAGTAATGAGTGCTGGGAATGGCAGGAAATCATGTCTGCTGATCTCCAGTTCAACCTACTATCGGAAGTGATGTCTTTTCTGCTTTGGTCACAGATTCTTCCAACAGTGAGAGAGGATTCTGGTTTCTTCTCCTGCCATGCTATCAATTCTTATGGGGAGGACCGCGGAATAATTCAGCTCACAGTGCAAGGTAGGCTGGACACAGCAAAGGGAATTTGGGACAAGGTGTGCTGACCTGTGGGAGCAGTACGGCCCCAGTCAGCTGGGAACACTTCGCATTCTCAGGAAGTCCTAGCTATGTAGGAAATTGGCCTAAGTCTGGATTTCATCAGAAGGTGTGACTGTGTCAGACTGAAGCCAAACCCTTGTGGGGACCAGAGCGGATGAGAGAGCAGAGACTTAGGCCAAGTGCAAACAAGCTTAGCCGCTCCATCTTGGGAGCCTATGTATGAGATGAAGAGGATGGAATGGAAGTCCACCATCTGGGAATGAATGTGCTGTGAGTCAAAGCAGTGACGCGTGCATCTCGCAGGTCTGGCCTGGTGCCACACAGGCTGCACACAGAATCTGTTGGGGGAAGTGGGCAGTGCCTTCTAGTTAATCAGAAAAGGAAAATCGGCTAGTAAATGCTTTTTACCAGGCAGTGCCTGCTAGCTGTAAGTAACTCTTCCACTGGAACTTGTGTCCAGGCTTGATCTGAACTAACCTCCATCTTTCTGTTGATGATACAGAACCCCCAGATCCTCCCGAGATTGAGATCAAAGATGTCAAAGCACGCACAATCACACTCAGGTGGACCATGGGGTTTGACGGCAACAGCCCCATCACAGGCTATGACATCGAATGCAAGAATAAATCAGGTAAGCTTTTCACTTTCCCCTTGACTTGTCTGTGTCTTGCATGCCCGCCTGCCTTCCTCCTTGTCTCTTCATTGTACGTCCACAGTTCCTCCGCACACAAATCTCAGAATGCTGTTTCCATTTGGTCCATGCCTTGCATGAGTATGTCCAGGTTTCCTTCTGTGCCCACGTTCAGCCCCAGTCTGAGTGACCTGGCTGGACCTCGGCCTTGACCCCACTGGTCTTGGTCCTGCCGCCACAGGCTTGCCCATGGGTACCAACAGAAATAGGCTTCTATCCTGGTCTTCTACCAGCCTTCTTACCTTCTACTGCTCCAGATAGGTGCTGCCCTCAATTATAGACCTGGATCTCCCATCCCAAGCTTCAGGATCCACCATGCAGGTGTCTGCAGGATGTGGCATATGACAAGTCTATGCAGAATGAGGAAGGATAATCTTTCTTCAAGTGATAATGGCTCTACAAATACCCCCTGGAAATGCACTAGGGACAGGCCAGGGAGCACTCAGCCAGTCCACAGCCAACACATAAAACTGACCTAGCTAGCGGCACCATGGCAGGCTTTCTCACTGGTGTTTTTCCAAAGGCTACTGCAGTCCCACGTGGAATCTTACAGTCTCTCTGGATGAAGATAGAATGACACCACTGTGGCCTCTTGCCAGAATTTTTCTGTGTCTTATAGAAGACATAGGGTAGGAGAGCAATCTGCATTGGAAGGGTTAATTCACTTCTCAGAGACACAAGAGCATTTTTTTTTCTTTCTAGGCCAATGTGTTGCTTCACATTGCCCTGTCAGGAGTGATTTGGTCTCTTTCGAGATGAGACATAGCAACAAATCAAACTTAAGACAGCTGGGAAGAGTAGGTCCAGAGGGCAAGATGGCTCACTAGCAGTGTGCCAGGGATAGAATCAGGAATTAGTGAACAGAAGTGAGGAATTAGGAGAGGCAGAATTTGGAGACTCAGCGAGTATCAAGTGTGGATCAATGGTTAAGGATCTTGTTCCGAATAGCTAGTTTGGGATGCACATAAGAACAGGGGGTGGCTCAGCTCTCTGGTCTCAGAGTTTCAGGTGGGAAGACCCTCGAGGCAAGTAGTGCAGCTCCAAATCACTATGTCCCTAGGGAAAGTAGTAGAGCAGTATCCAGGGCTGTGACAAACAGGCTTCTCCCAGGGCCCACAGGAGAGGGGATGGCTTTAAAGAAAAGAGATTGTTCAGTGAAGTGAGGTGCAGACTTGCCTGGAAACGGGGTAGTGATGAGGGACAGCAGAGATGCAGACAGGCACAGAGTCATTCAACATGACCCAGGGAACAAGAAAAGCCCCACTTTCCCACAGGCTGAGCACTGGCTGCCCACATTCCTGGGACTGGAACACATAGCAGCCTCCCACTGCAGAGCAGGCCTGATCCATGCTGCCTTCAGGGAGGGTCCCCCTGCCAACATCTGGTGCCCACCCAAAGCAGCAGTAATGAGCATTAGAATCCAGCTTGTGCTGCCCTCTGCTGGCCTTAGCTTCACCTTGCTGTTCCTCTATCTCAGTTCTGCTAACCTCATCTGTGAAAGAGGAGACCATTGCAGAGGCCAAGGCTACCTCTGGCATCATAGGGCCCCCACTCTTCCTTGGTGTTCCTTTTTCCCCAGCAAGTTCTGAGACATATATCAAGGGGGGCCCTCTGTGTGTATTAACTGCCATATCCGTGCATGCATGTCCCTCCACCAGTCTGGAAGTTGGTTGGGCTCCCTCTGCCTGCTATGTTTATTTCCACACTGCCCATTGTTCTGAATACCTGATAGACAGTGGATGTTAAATCCATATTTAATGAGTCTTTAAGACAGAAGTGCACTTAAAATCGTTCACTCATTTTCTGACACATAGTCACCCCGACAAGTGCAGTCTTTTGTGTTACTCAAACATGCATGAAAATAATTACAAGATGAAGGCCTATAAAATCTCATCTTGATGGGGTTAATTCATCATCTAAGAAATCTCAATGCACACCCCTCTCGGTTCCTGTCAAGTTTCTCAGAGTTGTGCTTTCCTTTCCTCCTTCCTTCAGGTCCCTAGCTCACGGTACATTATCTAATGTAAATAGAATGTGGAGGAAATATTCCTTGTATTTAATTTACACACTTGAGCCTCAGAGTAGGAAGCCCTGGAGAGAGGGAGAAACTGCTCTCCTAATATGTAGTAGCTGCATTCAGTTCTGTAAAGCTCATGTCTGCCAGCATCTTCATGAGTCATGTCTTTCCTTGGTAACTGCTGGGTTTGTAAACTCATTACCATGTCTATAAGTGAATAAAATTTCTAAGATAAGTTCATAGAAAACCAAACCCATCCTTCCAGGTTACATGTCTTCCAAGAAGCCCTCCCCACCAGCCATTCATCTTCTCTACCCATAATCCTGTACTTCTGGGTGGGATCCCAACTAGTTAACCCAATCTATTCTCCACTGAGAATAGACACAAGCTGTCTCCTTGGAGTACCCTTGTGACCTGTGTCTGGCCAGCCCTTTACAGTGTCTCTGCACTCCAGAGTTCCTGGTACACATTCTGAGCTGATAATCAATGTCCGTTGAACCCTGGATCTCCACTCATTTGCAGCAGTGCCACCATCTTGCAAAGGAACTTTCATCTACTTTTTGTAATTGTTTTGCAAAAGCTACATTCAGCCGGTGTAGTAAAAACCCTTCACATTCTTAGCAAAGAGGGTTCTTATCAGTGTATCAGTCAAGGCTGGATCAATTCAGTCCAAGAAGCATGAACTTACCAGCTCTGCAAGGCCCACTCTGCCCTGTCCAGCTGGAACTCTTACAGGCTGTAGCCTGGGTTAATGCACACAAAGTTTCTTCAGCCCAAACATCATCCATTGGCCAAATGGTCTTCCTTCTGTGGCTTGATGACAGATGTCCTTGGTTTTTAGTATTAATAATACTAAAGAGCCCCTATCCATGCCTTCCTCTGTGACCATCCACTCTGGAAACATCCAGGACAACTCCACAGGTATTGTCTTGTAGAAAGCAAGCATTAGAGGGCAGGTGCCTCCCTGCTTCATATATCTTCTCTATTGCCAGCAGCTCTGGGGTGCTCTGATTGCCCCTTTCTTTTGATTCTTGGGGAAACCACATCTCTTCTACATGGATGCTCTGGGTTCTGTGACAGTCCCCCAACGTCTTCTCATAAGACCCTTCATTATCATTGGACTATAGTTGTTACATCTGCCCCATTCTCTCATGTTGGGGGACCGTAGTCTGTTTTCCTTCCCTGCCTGTTCTGCTGGCCCCTTTCCTCTCTTCCCACCTCCAAAAGTGTGGAGAGCTTCAGCACCACGGTCAGCACCTGGCAAACACAACAGTGGCTTTACTCTTGTCCCTGATGACCTGTCATGATCTGGGGTCAGGCATCTGACCTTCAAGCTGAACTGGTTCACAGAATTTATAAGCTTTCCAATTCTTCCTTGGATTGTTTGGAATCAGCAGTGAATATTATACTTCTCTGTGCCCTTCCACCAGCCACTCGGGGGTCTGCCACACTGCTCTCTGAGCTTTACTTCATGCAAACACACACTGCTCCCACCATTTTATTGGCCACAGCTGCTGCCTTTTATATCTAACACAAATGTTTGTTCATCATTCCTTCCCACCAGTAAGCTGAGACCTTGCAGGGACTCAAGGTTACTGTGGTGGAGCAGTCCTGAAGCAGTGTCTGGTACTATCATCTCGAAGGAGGTTTAGGAGAACATGTGAAGGCTGTAGAATAAGGATCTTGAGCTTGAGGTAACACAGTTGAGGTCAAATGCCAGCCTCTAGTTAGCAACATCTGTGTGTAGACTGACTCCCTAGACCTTTACACTGAAAACTAAATCCCCAGTTTGTCTGAAATGATTTTGTTTTCCACAGGTGAAAAGCAAATTATGAGTGGGAGAGTGGCTTCTGAGTCAAACTAGAAGGTTGTTTTGCAAGTGGACCACCTACAGGGACTTAGGCTGGGTCAGAGGAACCTATAGCTGGTGACTGTTGAGTGCTCAGCAGGTTACATAGTCATCCTCTCCCTGATTTGGTGTTTTTACAGGACTTGGGAGGTTGGGGGAAGAAGCAGGCAGCCTCTCTATTCTCTCAGTCTCTTCCATGTCCCATAAATGTGGTTGTAGTGAAAAAGTTCTGCCTTCATTGGTCCTTGCATTTCCAGAAACTTGCATATTATCATGATAGAACCATCAACCATCTGAATGCCTGCTTATCCCTGTATTTCTTTGTATCTAGCAATTCTAGTGATTCCTCCCTGTGAAACATGTTCTGCAGGAGACCTGATTTTTTTCTCTATGTGATAGGCTCATTGTTGGACATCATTTTGTTGACAAAGATTTCTTCCCCTCATTCATCCTCTATCAAACTCATCATTTAGTTTCACCATATTTTCTCCATGTTGGTATCCTACCCCCAGTCTTCCCAACTCAAAAGATGCCTATACTTTGCTCTTTGATAGTGATGATCCATTTCCATGATTTGTGATTCCCTAAGAAGAAAAATCCTTACAAGCATTCTGAATCCATGCATTTCTGTTTCTTCAAGTCTTGCTTTACATTGAGACAAGGCAGCCCCCTTAAACTCATCACTAGTGAGACAAGGGAGTTGACATCCCCAAGACTCCATGAAAATCCTTAAGGATTGCAGGAGAAGACCAGGTAGTGGTGGGTGGGTATATATTTTTTCCATCTATCGTCTCAGGGTTTCTTTTCTCCTATAATCAACAGCTGCTAATGAGTACCCATCCTCAGTCAACTGCCCATCTATTCTAATACAAGAAACTTGGCTGACCTCATCTTCTTCTACCAAAATTCTTCTGCTCAAACTGCCACATATTCCACAATATCCCTTCACAGTAAAGAGATGCTAATATTCAAAATAGCTGAGACTGAAAACAGATTCCCGCCACCACAGATTTGGGATGAAATGAGTTTTTAAAAACTGAAATTGATCAAGGTGCTTCTTTGTGGGGTTTATACTAAGGTTGACCGGCTTGTGTGAAATGATTTTAGCTTTATCACACTTGGTTTAGGAAGAAAGGGTCAGATATAGTGAAGGGTTTTGCTGAGCTTTTGTGCCTTTTAGAACCAAGGACCTGGAATGGGAGCAATGTCTGAAATATAGTTTGTCATGGTGCACTGTAGAATAAGCTTTTGTGTGTGGCCAAGGCTTTCACAGAACCTTCCATCACATGTGTTTCCATCTCGTTCTTCCCCAGGCATATGTGTTGTGTGTTTGCTCAAAGGCCCTTTCTGTACCAAGCTCACCTCAGTCCTTTACCTACTGCCATGGGTAATAAGTGTGTGACCCCATGTACCCACTGGTGACCAGCTCTGGCAAGAAGCTGGGAACATTGTGTTGAGATTTCACTTTGGGGGTATTTTTTTTTCTTTCTTCTTTTCTTTTTTTTTTAAATTCCTATTGTGAACTTTCAAAGGCAGAGTAAAAAAACTCACATCTCTATCTCTTCTTTTTTGAAAAACAAAACCCAAAAGACTCCTGGGATTCTGCTCAAAGAACCAAAGATGTTTCCCCTCAGCTGAACTCGGCCACCATCATTGATATCCACCCTTCCTCCACCTACAGCATCCGCATGTACGCCAAGAACCGGATTGGCAAGAGTGAGCCCAGCAACGAGATCACCATCACGGCGGATGAGGCAGGTAGGTGGCACTGGTTAGAACCTGCCACCCAGTAATCCACTCTTGTGATTCAGACGCT
Source organism: Microtus oregoni (assembly GCF_018167655.1). Lineage (NCBI taxonomy): Eukaryota > Metazoa > Chordata > Mammalia > Rodentia > Cricetidae > Microtus > Microtus oregoni. The sequence continues at coordinate 30,546,295 of NW_024543082.1, forward strand.
TAAATGTAGAATTGAATCACGCCTTTCCCTGCTCCTGGTCACATTCTTTTATGTGGACTTCCCATGGCCCTACACCTTATAAAATGCCTACAGTACTTTGCCCCAGCTTTGAAATCATTCTTGCTATTCAGATGACCAAGGTTCTTAATATAGAAGTGTGAATGGAAGAAATGAGGCAAACAGTGCTGAGGAACTCAAGGAGTCATGTCATATAATCTCTTGGTTTTGCTGCACTAGACCCAGGTTGATGGGAAAAGGCTAAGTGTGTTCCCAAGACCCATAAGGTCAAGTGTGGGAGAAAGACACAAGCTTAAGTCAGAAACTCCAAGAGTATGTCTGTGGGCAAGTGCAGAGGCACAGGTTACTTAAAGATTGACATAATCACTTTATTGTCCTACCGTGATAAATTATTTCTTATTAAATGTTGAAAACTTTGAAGATACCTGTAAGCATTTTGAAATGGACAAAGCAACTTCTACCATCCTGTCTCCTAGAGCTGGCATTGGGCCATCTTGACAGAACCTTCTAGATCATTTTCGGGACCAGTTTCATCATTCATACATACATCTAGGCATGCTCCCCAGTATGCTCACCCACATGTGAGCACAGACAGACACACATGTCTACTCCAGACTGCCTTCATGGAGTTAACTGTTATCAGAAGATTGAAAAGTTGGCCCTGGCCAGTGTATGTTGATTGTGAGCCTACCCCATGGAGGAGGGGAGGAAGCCAATGTCTTTGGGTTTCTGTTAGAAGAAAGCAAGGAGCCAATGGCTGGTGTGTTTCTTGGGAAGTGAAGAATGACTGGCACTCAAACCTACCTTTGCTTCTCCACTGTCAATCAAAGAGTTGTATAAGTTTAATCTAAGATCAGTCCATCATCCATCATCTTCCAGTGACCGTGACTCACCGGAAGTTGATATCAACCTCTATGCAGATTATTATTGACTTCCCACTGCCCACTTTGTATTCTACATAGACATTATGTTCGTCTGAAATTCTTTCCGACGATTCATAGTGGCATAGTCCACCACATATGTAACAGACTCTACGTGATTGGGTGTGTCGGTCATTGTCAACTTTTCTTTAGTTTAGGCCCTGCAATAGTGAACACCATATCATCTTTCATTTGCTCCTTTTTCAAGATTATTTTCCCCATGCTAAATTTGAAGAAGTGTGATTTCTGAACCAGCCACAGCATTGTAATTCTCTGTTATGTGGTCAATATTACTCTTAAGGAAATAAGTTTAAGTAATGGACACTCTTTCTCCCATCCAAGTACTATCCAGGCCTGACCCTGCTTAGCTTCCAAGGTCAAACAAGACTGGGTATGTTCAAGGCCATAAACCAGGGCCTACTTCTCAGTGCAGGACGACATCAATCTTGAAAATGGTTCTTAAGGGTGGGTACCGGGCTGCCTTCATGTTTGGTCCTTGGCCTCTGTCTTCATGTCTTCTCCTCTGTAAAACAGATATATGTCTGGTTCCTTTTCCTCCTTATGCAGACACTGGAAAACCAAATTCTGAGCTCCAGAAGTACTTTGATTTCAGAAATAGCTGAAAACTGAGTATTGACATATATTTCAGCAAAAACAGAATCATATAAAAACGTTTACCTACCCTGTCCCTAACTTCCTGGAGTTACAGAATACTGGCTGTTCAAAGAATAAGTTTCCCACATTCTTTAGCTCACACTGCACTTTTCAGCCACGTGCCCAGTGTCCTCCTGTTCCCTCACATCCTGCCACTCCCTCTTTCCAGCAGTATCTCCTGCAACTGTTCCCCTGACGGCCATTACTAGCACTGCTGTTGTTGCGGGCTATGTCCTTTCCTCTTCACCTCTGCAGCAGCCTCTGGTTGCCATGGCAGCATCTTTCCCTGCATGCAGGAGGCCAGGTGAACAGCTCTGGCTGTTGTTGTCTCTGCAGATAGAAACCGAGTCTGTTCCCTTCGGCTCCCTGGCTAGGCTCTTGAATGTTGCCTAGGTGCTGACTTGGGCAGCCACCCTTGGGATCTGATTTGACATTCAAATGAGCAAGAAAGAGGATGGACTAGCAGGGTTTGCATGATGAGAATCGGAAAGTCAGTTTCCACGTGTGACTCACAGGTAGGGGTGCCAACACGCTGACCAAGGGTCCCTCCTTAGAACTGACTGCTGTGGCTACAGATGCCGCAGCCACCTCCTGACAATGATGCTCAAAAAAACATGTCTTTGGGGGAACTACAGTCATCTGGGGAGACCTATGTGATACTTTTCTGAAAATAAAGAGATTATTTGTCAAACAATGAGCATTGCCTAGAAACTGTAGTGTTGCAGTGGCCAAGTGTTGGGCATCTGAGGCCACTTATCACTTCACACCTGCAGAAGAGACATCTGTGAGTTGCTTAGCTCTGGGTTCCTACCCTAGCCCCTCACCATTATGGAGCTACAGGAAGTGATGCCCAGTAGCCCTACTCAGACCTCCTGTTTGACACTCTGCTGAGTATTTGTTCTCCCTCTCCACTCTCCTAAATCTTCCAAACCTTGACTCTCCTTTTCTCTGCCTTTCCTAGAAAAGCCAGGTCAGAGACTCTTCCACCCCGTTAGGTAACTTATCTGGTTTCTGGGTAGACCCAGTGTCCAAGTCTTAGCATCTGAGATCACGGATCTTGATGACAATAGCACATGGGGTTTATGGTCACTTCTGCATGGACCCCAGTGTCCTGAACTATGCTGTGACTCCCCAAACACTAGGAAGTATTTGCTATTGATATCTCAACCCAGTGTGTTCCGTGTGAAAGGAGATTTCTCAGTGTGTGTGTGTGTGTGTGTGTGTGTACACTGAATATTAATATTTATGCTCTTCAGCATGATACAGAAGTATAGTTTGTGTATGTGGTGAGAAAATATAGTAGTGTTAACCCATACTGAAGATTCTGAAGGGTGTTAAGGTATGAATGCTGATATTCCCCCAAATTCATCCAATCCCCATGTCCGGTAAGAGGTGGGGCCTTAAGGGGCTGACTGGACCATGAGGTTGGTGTCATTATGAGTAGAACTGACTCCTAATAACAGGCCCAAGAGAACTAATTCCCTGCCCCTTCCACCATTCGAGGGTACAATGAAAAGGCACGCTATACACTTTCTCTTTTTCTGGCTCCTTGCTATTGACACCTCAGATTCCAGAAACCAATTTCTGTACAAATTAAAGTTCTTAGGAGACCCTTGGATGACTGTATTCTTCTTAAAGGAGCTTGAGCTGGCTAAAATGGGAGATCTAGACAGAAAAGATAAAAGAGGCCCAGTGCAGAGCAAGAAGGCTCAGAGAACAAGAAGGAAGCTGGAATAAGACCCTCCCACTGCAGGTCCAACTGCCAGCTCAGGGGCCTTCATCCTCCTCTCCTCCTACGTCCCCAGTCATAACCTGCAGAGGGGTCTTGCCTTGGGAAGGCTCCATTTAGGATCTTCCTAATGCTCGCACTCCCAGTGATGTATCACTATTTTAATCCAGGCGCTTATTGTTACTATGTATCCTCCTAGCCACTCTTGGTCCTCGGTGCCTGGCAGCTTTCCACTGGAATCCAGTGCCGTATTCCCTCCGATGAACCTGTTATTGACAACGGCCCCTCCCTTCCCTTAACTGAAGCATCAATAACTTAGCCAAGGAAGCCAAATTCTACCCAGTCACACAGTAACAAGAATAATGTGATCTGTGTATGAAATTGACAAAGAATTTTTTTTATTAAGGAGAAAACATAACAGAGATTGCATAGGAACAAATTATCACCCTTTAAGGAAGAGTTTGAAGGCCTTGGATTTACATGTTTGCCCCATGGGAAATTGATTTTAAGACCCCTGCAGTATCCATCACAAAGCTGCCTCAAGAAGGAATTGCTGTCATTTGCACAGCGCTCCTTTCTAGTGCTGGAAATATCATTGCTTCTGAGCTTCAATTCTGGATATTTTTATATGAAAGTGCCCATGTGAATAATCATACCACTTAAATGCACTTGACCTCAGAAAGCAAGTATGTAGCAAAGATCACACCATTTAGCGATCTCTAAACTCTAGACTCCCTTGTAGTGCCCCCAAAAGAAGTCAGAGTGAGTAGACAACACTATCAGAGTTGACAAGATCACCTCTTAATGGACCAGAAGTGCCTCTGACTTCCCGGGGCTCTATGATACCTACCAGACATGTCACACCATGGCTGACTTTTGCCAGAGAGCCACTTCCCGGTAGCAGCTAAACCCTGAAGGTTGTATGGCACTGAGTGCCTGTGACCGAGTGTGGGGTGGCTGGCCCCCTCATCATCTTCATTATCAATCTGTGTGGCAATCTAGAAGTCCAATTATGCTGAAGGATCTTGAATGTCACTGCATTTTCCCATACTAGCAGAAGAGGGTTGGTTTGGTTTCAGAGAGGCCGCAACACAGCTTTGGCTTTGCAGTAGATTGTGGGTCAGCCATGCTCTGTACACAATACAGCCTTTAACCATTTCCTCTCTTGGTTACCATTCTTTTCACCTTCATTTCAGGGAGAGCCTTAGCAATTAATCCTATAGAAATAAATATTATTCCTGCTGTTTTTTACACATAAGGAGCCTCAACCTGATGCTAATTTAGGATGCTCTGAAAATGTTCTAGCATGTTCTAGAGTGTTCTTCCCCTTTCTCCCTCTTCACTTTCAATCCTTTGCCTAACAACTCTATAAATACTGTCCCAACCCATATTAGGATTTTACTTAAGGCTCACTCTAGGATGCCTGAGTCCACCCCTTTGTAATACTCCCATTAAAGTAGCTGGTCACCATCCGACACACTGGACTGTTCTGGTTCAAGCCTGTGGTTTATTTTCAGTCCTCTCTCATGTGCACAGTGACAGCTACTGGCATTTTTTTATTGTTTCATCTTAGGCCCCAGAATAATGTTTGGCACATGCTATAACTGAATAAATAAATAATGTAGATGAACGGTTGGTTAATCCATCAATAACTTCATATGAATTCAGTCTTTGCATCAGAAGTATGATGTTCGTGTTTCTACTGACCAGCGTCTTGGCTATTTTCTTCCACAAAAACACAACTTGTTCTCACATACCCAGCTCCTACACAAAGGAAGATCTGTGTGTGAGGCTATGTGGTGGCTCCTGGGTCTTCTATTTCATCCTAACCCACTGAACAGCACCATTCATACATAGATATAGTCCACTTCGGCCTGCTAGTCGGTTTCCTTTCTGTCACATATGCAACTGTGACTTTATATATCTATTTAAAATCAAGGAACAATGAAAGAAAAGAGCAAAAAACAAAGACTTAAGCTACTCACCCTTCTGACGCTGGCTCAATACACCTAGTAAAGTTGTGTCTGTTTGTATCTGTTTGCCTACAAAGGAAACAACTTTGTTTCTCTTTTATGGCTGGCAAACAAAACCCGGTTGTCTCTATGAAGCACCTTTTCTTTCTATGAAGCCCCTTGTCTTTCTTCACTTTCCTGTAAGACTGGACCTGCCACATCCACTGAGAACGGTGCAGAATGGATATGCCAGTCCTGGTCTCCACCATGATCTGACTCATAGTAGATGCTCGTCAACTCCCCAGTCAGAGAGACGGGGGGGGGGGGGGGGGGGGGGGGGGGGGGGGGCCTCATCAGGAAGCTTCTCTCCAGTTCAGTAAACAAACTCAGGACTCTGTCTGTAGCTAGGAAATGGATACCTGGGAGAGAGAATGTTCTGAGAGCCTCGCACCTCACAGTTCTTTGAGAAGCTGTTGGCTGTCAGAAGCAGGAGGCTCACTGGACAGGGAGCAGCCAGTTCATGAGGAACCTATGCAGACAAGCCAGTGAATGGCGAAATCCTGTGCATTTGGCAGTCACATAGACCTCTCCTTGACGTGTCCAACCAAACAGAATGAGTGAAAGTTGCCTTGCTGTGGACCTGGCAGAAATACTAGACACTGTGAACAGTTTCTGATCCCTCCCGCTTTACAGATTGGCCAGTTTTTACTTCTATAGATGTGCAAAGATGATCGATTCTGGGAAATGATGCTATTGATCAATCTTCACCTCCAGTCTCTGCCTACCCTAGGGATACTGTTGTGTATTCTAGTATAAAAAGCACAAACAATACAACCTCCTCAAGGATGGAGAGATGGCTCAGCAGTTAAGTGCCTGCTACTTATGCAGAAGACCCAAGTATAGTCCCCACACCTATGGTATGTGGCTCACAACTGCTGTAGCTCCAGCTCCAAAGGATCTAACATCCTCTTCTGGAAACCAGCACTCATGTGTGTACATACATAGGTGTATGTATACACCCATACGCTCATACACATGAGCATGCAAACACACACACTTAAAAATAAAACTAAATATTTAAAACAAAACAACCCCCAAAAAATCTCCTTTATATATTACAGCTTCAATTTTGGAGCAAGTAAGCCAATTCTTAAGCATTAAATGCCAGCATGACTTTTAAATTTAGTGTAATAGGCAGGGTAACCTGTGAATTGCTCTCTCCATTTCAGCGTTAAGAATTCTCTCTGCCTTGATATCGCCTCACAGAAGTTGCCTGTGATTGAGTAAAAGGGCCTTTGAAGCTCAGTAAGGTTTACTTTTTCAAAAAAAAAAAAAAGTCCTTTTTTATGAGTAAAGTGTCTTTCAAGCGATGTTGTAGAAACAACAGTCACCTTTAGTCCACCCTCAAAAAAGGAGAATTTGAGAAACTAAGTGGAGACACTGTTAGAGTTGACAAGGTCAATCCAAAATATATTTGCAAGAGTGATTTTGATGAAGTCTAGAGAGATGATGGCTCAACAGTTAAGAGCACAGATTCCTCTTGCAGAGGTCCCAAATGTAGCTCACAGCACTAATGTCAGGTGACTCAAAACCACCTTTGACTCCACCTCCAGGGGATCTGATGCCTCCGTGGGTACTGCATTTATGTGTACACACCCACAAACATACACATAGTCCAAAAAAGTCAAAAGAAATACCTTTTTATAAAAAAAAAGAACGATTCTGATGGAGAAAGCTATATGCTTTTCTGTAACTAAGTCTATTCCACAGGGTTTTATCAGGTCTAACATTGTTTCCTGTGTGAAGTATCCAGAGGCAGAGCTCTGGCAGTGAAGGTCCCAGTGGCTGGATACTAGGAAGCAACTTTGATGCTAGGAAAACCTTTTGACAGATAGATTAGAAAACTCAAGGTTATGCAGTGGCCCAGGTACACAGCTGTGCCTGGACCTGTTAAGGGGAAGGAGGAGATTCTGTTTCTACATCTTCAAAGTCCCAGAAAGGGACTCCCTCTGGACTCAGCTCCTGAGAGACCCTGGGAGACCGAAGACAGGCCAGAAGTATGCTAGGGTCATGTTAGAGACATGTTAGGGTCTGGTGTGCACCCAGTAGGAATAATGCCTGTAGAAGCTCCCAGACAAGGCTAGAATGTGATGGAGGGAAATTAAAGTTCAAGGGCAAAAGCTCAGAGCTCTCTCGGTGCTTTGATGCTGCTAAGGCGCTGGACAAGGGAAATGTGTAAATGACCAGGAGGCCATAAAGTAAAAGGGAGAGGGGCTCTGTGCAGGAAGTGTGACTAGGGAACTGGGATAACTAGAGTAACCAGGTAACTAGGATGGATGAGAGCTTCAGAGGGCTTTGGAACCTGGCCCCTTTTAATTAACAAAACAGAAAGTTGTGTGGCTTTTGAAGCCAAACTACACACAGCAGGGTGCCAGGGTAAGGGGGCCCTGATGGTGTCAGAGAAAGCAGAGGGCAAGCTTGGAGGCAGATTCCAGGGAAGGCGGCATGGCCAAGACTGGGAATGGGGTGTGGGTCAGAAAAGCAGGCTATGGGCTCAAGTCAGTCTCTTCTCTCTGCAGTCCTCAGACATGGAGGAACCCCCACTGGCCTTCAGATGCATAACACTGAAATACAGTGAGCCCTGTTTTCTAGACTTCATCACTTGGCACTGATGCCTTCATCCTCTCCCTCCCACAAGCCCTGCCCTGTGGAACTTGGCTGTACTTTCTAGCCTGCATTGTATGGCAGCTGTCTGCCACCTTTCTTCTCATTGACCAGCAGCTTGAGCATCCGTCCCTTTTTTACCTCTTTTTTTTTTTCTGTTGCTTTATTAAACTGGGCTATACAAGGCAATTTTCATGCTGTTTTAGCCCTCCTGCCCCACCCTCCTTTTCCCCTGCCCCTCCCATCCATCTCAGAGACAGTTTTGTTTCTGCTTACATGTCATCTGTATATACATGATTTTTATGCATCTATTTAAACTCCAAGACCCACAAATGAGAAAAATATATAATTATTGTCTTTCCGAGATAGACTTCATTTGCTTAATGTGATCAACCCCAGTTGCTTCCATTTCCTTGCTTCGTTCTCCGTGTGGCTGAGTAGACTACCACTGTGTACCTAAACCACATTATCATGATCCACCCCTCTGTTGATTGACACCTAGGTTGGTCCCATAACTGAGCTATCATGAATAGTGTTGCAGTAAACATGGATGGACAAATGTCTCTGTGGCATGGTAACTTTGTGTCTGTTGTGTAAACACCCAGGGATGGGGTAGATGGATCCTTTGGTAGGGTTGCTTTTAGTTTTATGAGGAACCATGAAACTGACTAACATAGCCTCTGGACTAGTTGACCTTCTTAGCAGTGGGTATGGCGCTCCCTCTCTCCCCATTTCTACTTCTGCAGAGTCTCTGGCCCACCCATCTCCAACCAGGACAACATTACCTCTCTTCACTGTCTCTAAGTCTCCTAAAGCTGTAACCAAGCAACCCACCTCTTCTTGGAGTTACCTTCCTCAGCTCATCCCTACCCCGGGGGTCCCTGGGTCTGAGCTGCAGAGAACACTCCTTTCCATGGGCCATAGCAACTTCTTCTGCTCTTCTCATGGGCCTGAAGCCTCACAGCACTTTCTTTACTTCTTGGATCCTAATATGCAGTCTTCCCTGAAATTTAGAGTCATCTCTTTGAATCCCTGCATTCTATTCTGCAGGTCCATACTTCAGTTTAGAAAGATTTGCAAAGATTGAATCTGAATTGTACACACATAGACTTTTCTTTTAGCATCATTCTATAAACAATACAGAATCACAACTCTTGGTATGACATTTATGTTTGGTGTTCTGAATCTCCTAATGTTTTAAAGTATAATAGGTTTTAAAATGTTTTAAAGTATACATATATATGGGTATAGGTTACAGATCAATTTTGTAACATTTTCTGGGTATCTTGGCCATTGTTGATTTTTTTCTGCCAATTTCCTTACAAAAGAAAAAAATATGCCTCTGGTGTATATAACCTACCTCTGTGTTTTTGGTTCCTGCAGCTCCTGATGGTCCACCTCAGGAAGTTCACCTGGAGCCCACGTCATCTCAGAGCATCAGGGTTACCTGGAAGGTAAACTGAACCAATGCCTGTGTCTTTGACACTGTTCCTAGTGTATGAACCCCAGTATTCTTGTCCTGATGCCAGGATACTAACATTCAATACAAACACAGTGCCTGATGACAAGGATTCATCCTGAGAAATCTGTCTTTGGGTGATTGCGTCATCGTGAAACTATTATAGAATGTATTTACACAAGCTGGCTGTGACACCTCGAAATACTCAAATCCTTGTGATAGTCATTATACATGCCATTGTCCCATTAACTGAAACACTGTTCGGTGGCAGAAGCATGTTTGATACCCATAGTTTGAATTCCCCTATAGTAAATTATCCATCTCTAAAGAATGAGGTTGCTCTGTCTTACTTATTTTGTCCTGAGAATTTGATTAGGGTCCCTAGGATCGGTCTCAGGCAGATAGTGAGATGGATACCCCTTGACTTTGTAATTCCATCACAGCTGAAAACCTCTAAATGCTTCTTGGGAATGAAGAGAGCACTGTGTAGTCCACGATGCATGACAGAAGGAAGGAGAGAAACCCCCCTGTACGTTAGCTAGCTGTGTCCTTGGGTTCCCTGACCACGGCATGAACCTTGGAAGCAGCTGTCTCCTGGGCAGTGTGGTTGTAGATAAAGTCTAGTTGCTGCTCAGCTTGCTGTCGGCCGCCCTGACAGGGTGGAGCAAGCCTGAGCCGGGGCAGGGCCTGCCTTAAAGGTAAACTTTGTAAAGGAGGTGGTGGTATCTGTCCCCTGTGCACACCTGTCACAGATCACTGTTTTGAGTGGCCACTGACACGCGGATACTCTCAAGTCATGGCACTTACCTGTGGGTGAGATGCATTGGAAATGAGCCATCTCCTTGGAGATGCATTTGGCAATGACCATATGGGTCAAATGCTCTTTCATCTAGGGAACTATTATTGGATCATGCTTCCATGAAATTCCACTGCTTCTGGCTTTTTCTTCTCCCACCTTTTCCCTTCCTCTCCCCTCCCCTTTCCTTCTCTTCCCTTTCTCTTCCTCCTCCTATCGGCCCTCTCATAAATGATGAGCATGTGTGACAGAAGGCAGGCTTCCACCGTGGGGGTGCGCACCACCTCGGGTACTAACACGGTTAATGTAGGGAGTCCCTGTGTATCCGCTTTTTTAGCCCTAGCCAATGAGCTGTGTTTGCAGCAGGCGGCATGACAGACCATGTGGCTTGGGAGTGTGACGAGCTGTCCTCAGTCTTTGTGACCAGTCCACTCCTGTGAGCACCACACGCTGTACAATAAAAGGATCTCAGCATGCCCTAACCCTGTGCACATCCCAGCCATGCTACAAACAGAAAACTGGCTCAGTCTGCCCTGAATAGAGGCTATGAAGTTTCAGCCAATTGCTCCATACATCTCTTTGCATCTAGCTACTGGAAAGGGCCAGATATTACTGTGGCCTTGAGAGGGTTTTCTTTTTTTTTGGGGGGGGGGGGTCCTATGTGAAGGGTGTGTCTGTATAATGAGCCTCTACCTCTTGTAGTTAAAATTGGAAACTTCTGGGGCTTTGAACGGGTCCTAAAATAAAATGCCAGAGTGAAAGTTAATGCATTACATTGCATTTCTTCCTAGAGCCGAAGGGACGAAGGTGTTATGGGATGCACAGCATACCTGGCTTCCCTAAGACCACTCGTTAGGTGCCGTGCAGGTGTACAGCCCTGCCCGCAGGCATTGTTGTCTGGCTCTTGGGCAAGCAGGCAGGCATACTGGTGACTAACCCCACTGAGTGAGGTATGGTGGCTAAAGACTCAGGCAGACTAGCTTATTGCTCCACCTGATGGTATAAAAGACTTTAAAGGGCATTCCTGTTTCAGGCAAGCTGTGGACTGATCTATAGGACACGCAGAGATGGTATGTGCTATCAAACATGCCTCCCTGTGGTAGGAGAGTTCAGAACATTCAGTTTGTTTAAGGAGTCTACAGAGGAAGAAGAAACGGAGAGGAGCGGAAAGACAGGGGGACAGCATCAGCCAAACAGGGAGCCCCTGTGTCTGGGAGTAGGCATGGGTATGTGTGGAATGGTAGGAACCTAAGATGAGGACTCACTCACTCACTCCCATGGACAGCTGGATTGAAAGATGTGTCCAGTGTAGGGAAGAAAGCGGGGCTATTGGTTTTGAGTGGGAAAATAGCCATTTTAGTCTTGACATCCCTAAAATATAAAAAAATTACTAATTTTCAATTGCACTAGAGTTATTAAAATTTTAAATCATTGTCTTAGAGTAGACCTTCTTCTGAATCTCTGTTATCAAAATAAATTATTTACCTATTTTCATTTTAACTGTTTGTTTCACTAAAGGAAAGGGTGAATTTGAAACTTTTCAGGCCTAGCTGCCCATGCCCTGAGGATATGACCAATCCCAAGGACACTTGAGGCCTCCACCATCAATCCCTTGCTCCCCAGTCATCCACATCCCCCTGATCCCAGGTGCCCTCCTTACCTGTCATGATTCACATGGTACCATGGCACCTTTCCTGCCCAGTTACGGATTCTCAAGGCTCCAGTCGCATGTAACACTCAGGGAAGACAGGTGAATCCCTGACAAGGGATTGCCTGTGACATTTCCAGCACTCTCAGCGTGTAGCCTGTGTTCTGTGCATCTCCTCGGTGGCTCTGCGGGCCCCTTAAAGACATGTGTGCCTTGTTCATATATGTGCATGGGTGAATACGTGAGTGAAGAAATGAATCAGGAAAAGAGTAGCTGGTGGGAGAATGAATGAATGAGTGTGTTTATGAGTAGGCGGGTCTGAGAAATGAGCAAGCCAATGAGCTAGGGAGTGAGTAGGCAGGTGGGCAGGCAGTGGTGAGTGCAGAGGTGATGGATGAGTGAGTGGGTGGGCAGGCAGTGGTGAGTGAGTGCAGAGATGATGGATGAGTGAGTGAGTGGGCAGGCAGTGCTGAGTGAGTACAGAGGTGATGGATGAGTGAGTGGGTGGGCAGGCAGTGGTGAGTGAGTACAGAGATGAGAGCCCCTGGGAGGTGGAGTGAAGGAACCCCTAGGCCATGCATTCATAACACAGGAGCCTCTGCAAAGCATCATGGGGTTCTTAGGCAGCAGTGGGGAAGAGGCCACACTATTCAGATGCAATTGGATGCAGAAAAATATTTCCGTTGTAAAATTTTGCTTCAAGTGAGAAATCTTTTATAGAGTATCTCCAAAATACACACTTTCACTTGCTGAAGTATTGGCACGCAGAGAGCAATTGTAAGCTGATGGTTCAGAATGAAGCCTCGAGGAGGATTCTACCCTTGTCTCCTCCTCAGTATTGCATATTGCGACTGAGAATGCTTTTTAATAAGCGAAATTTTCACTTAGAATTCTACATGCTTTCCATGAGGGTCTCAGTGAATTTCTAGAATCAGAAGAATGGTCTTCTCACCAAGCTCATCTCCCCACCCCTAGTGACCGCTGGTGGACTGGGGTCAGGCTGGGAACCGCCATGTGGGTAGCTCGTGCCTACAAGACTTAATAAATATGAAATCCCTTACTTTGTCTTCCAGCCTCATGGGGTGAATGTCACCTGACCTGGTGAAGCTAGAGCAGATCTGTATTCTACCTGTCCCTACTAGCATTTTATACCTAAATTATAAACCTAGCTCAACTCTCTTCTTTCCTACAAGAGTAAAAATTAAAAAGTTGTCTTGAAATACATTTTAATTTTTTTTCAGCCATTCTCTTAATCGTAAGGCTATGAAAGATTACAAAGTTCCTTTTGCTTTCATGAATTAATCCAGCGGTTCTGGTTGGGGGTTATGGGTGCTTTATTAAAAAATGTGTACATGTCTCACAGATATGTAAGGAATTGTCAGTCCTTCATGTATTAGCAGGTCTAACCTCTCCTCCCCTTCCACAAGACAGAGAGAGAGAGAAAGAGAGAGAGAGAGAGAGAGAGAGAGAGAGAGAGAGAGAGAGAGAGAAACTGGCTTCAAAGCCTTTCTCATCCCCATGGAGTAGGATTGATTTTTCTGGAACCTCGAGGTGGACCAGGAAGTACAGGCTCTGTGAGGGTTCACTCCTCAGCAGGAGGGGAATGCGTGCCGTCATTCAGATTTATGTTTTTAAAAAGTCCATATACCTGTCTTTTTGTGTGAAAACCTTTGTCCTCCACAGAAACACCCGGGCCACAGATTCACACTGCAGATACTGTGCATTTAAACAGGCACGTTCCTTCAGGAACCACCTGGCTTATGCTCCATTTGGAGCCTGCTCTATGTTTCCCTCCCTCCCTCCCTCCCTCCCTCCCTCCCTCCCCCATGATTAGGCGAGCCAGTTTAGGGAAGCCGCTGGATAAGCCAGCTTCAAAGACCCCAGTTTTTGTGAGAGCAGCACCCCAGCTTTTGGTAAACCTTCCAGCATAGGCTGGTGCCCAGCCTCAAACGAAATAACAAGAGATGTTTTTTTTACTTAGATCTTAGATGAGAGATTCGCCATCATAAAACCTAGTGTCTTATTTGCTCTACCAGGAAAATCCAATTTCAGGTAAAAACAAGAGAAATCAGGTAGCCGGTTTTCATTCACTTTGAGAAAGAAGGGCAAGGGGGAAGGAGGGAGCATCCTGCTACCTCACCAGATCCACGCAGAAGCCCCACCACTGCTCTGTGCTCGGCTGTGCTTCTGCTGTATTCCTGAGAGGGGAAACAGAGAGGCGTATCTGACATATTTGAGGTTCTCTTCCCCTGTCACCCACCTGGTGCTGATTCTTGAAATCCTCTGGTTTAGTCAAGGGCTTCCCATTGCCCAAGTAGTCCTGTGAGGCATTCTTCAGGTGTAGATGGCAGGTCTGGAGCCCAGCCTGATTCCAGAGAGCCCGGCTGCAGGAAAAAGGCCTTTAGACACTTAGAATTTCCACCTTTGAGTGAGGATAAGGATACTACCCTGGGCTGGCGGACTCAGCATTTAACAGTCTGCTGCTCTCTCAGGGGACCTGAGCTCTGCCCTCTTGTCATCTGGAAACCCAGAATTCCCACAGATAACTCACTGCAGCCTCATGCTGAGCTCTGGTATCCTGGGTCACTGGTGTTTTCTCCCCAGGATGCCACCATCTACCACTACTGGACACAGCTGTTGGGTCACCCCTGGGCTCTGTTGACTCACTCCTTATCTGACAGGTTATTTTGCTTCTTTTCTGGGCAACTTTTCTCTTTTTTCCCCCTTTCCCTGGGTTAGCCCTGTATTTTAAGTCCCTCTCATGGTGCCCGAGGCTAGCCCCTCATCAGTTTAAGCCTCCTGCAAGGTGGTAGTGGCTACATCCCTGTTAGGTTCCCTTACACCCAAAGCCTGTGTCATGCTTGCCCATGACACTTTACTACAGAGATGTTGTACATGTAGACCATGAAAGAGGTCATTCCTTGGGGGTGGGGCTACTCAGATGAGTGACACAACTATCATCCAGTAATTAAAGGGCAAGAGGATAATGTGCATTTTAAGAGAACTTTCAGGAATCTGAAGGAAATTTTCAGTTATCTTTCCAAGTAGCTCCTTCCTCCAGCTCCAGAAGAGGACTTTTTTTTTTTTTTTTTTTTTTTTTTTTTTTGAGACAGTGTTTCTCTGTAGCTTTGGAGCCTGTCCTGGAACAAGCTCTTGTAAACCAGACTGGCCTTGAACTCACAGAGATCCTCCTGTGATCCCTGGGGTTAAAGGTGTGCACCACCACAGCCTGGCTGAGGACCCTGTTCTTTAAAGGCTTCTTACAGAGTAGAGGGAGATGGAATCTGTATGAGGAAATCTTGCCCATGTGCATCTCCAGCATCCACCGTGATGGTGTGAGCTGTGAGTCTTTCCACATCCCTGTGTCTCTGCTGTTGTTTCTTTAAAGGCTAAAGAAGATTTGAGAAAGACTTATAAAATACAGCCATTTGCAAGCCATACAAATGGGTTGACAGGATACTGTTGTTGTCATGGAGATCAAAGAGAGGGCCTTATGGATGTGGGGGTTGGGGGATTAAAAGGCCAGAGGGAAGGGCACCTGGAGGGGCAGGGCTGGAGAAGGACTAAGGTCTACAGAGAGCAACAAAAGAGAGGAATAAGTGCAAGGAAATCAGGGCTGTTCCTAGTTCCAGGGGAAGAGGGAAAGAATAAAAACCAGCCCGGGTAAATAATTAGCCAACTGTGACCTCTGCTCCAGAGTATACAGTACCTTCAGAGGGATTCCAGAAAAGCAGAAGAGATGCCACTCACCTATGAAACCACAGTATTAAACACCAGGTTCCCAGTGCAAAGGAACTCAGCTGCAAGGCTCTTGGGCTTGGATGCGGAGTAGGAGCAGGCCCTCAGAGTTACTTTGCTTGCTCCATTTCTAGGCGCCCATTTTGCAAAATGCTCTTTCAATGTGCTTTAAGGAAGTGGTTGCCAGGTGGGATTTCCCATAAACCTAAAAGTTTCTCTTCATTCTTTGGTGGTTTGAAAATGAATAGCCTCCTTAGGCTGGTATATTTGGATGCTTCGTCACATGACTGGCACTGTTAGAGAAGGGTAAGGACATGTGGGGTAGATGTGGCCTTGTTGGAGGAAGTGTGTCACTGTGGGTGAGCTTTGGAGGTTTCAAAAGCCCATGCAAGACCCAGTCCTGGGCAGGAGAGGAGAATATGTGAGCTGCCCTGTCCTCAGGAGGCCTGGCACTGGCATAGAAGGCTCCCTGTGAAGTCCGAGGAAAGGCCTCCGGGCACTGGTCTCTAGAATGAGCAGGGTTCGGGTAGTGGACTGGAGGAGAATATTCTCAGTGTAGCAGCTGTTTCTCGGATGGACTGTGCAGGAGAACTGAGATGTGTGGGTAGAGATGACAGCAGTGATGGTGGTGGCACTGGACAAGGCAGGAGCCGTGGAGGTTTGGGTGGTTAGTGTTGCTAGCAGCGACCATAGTGCCCCAGAGGCAGGGTGGCAGTAGTGAGTCCTCACTCTATAGGACAGCGGTAACAGCTTTGTCTACAGGGCTAACTAACAATTCCATCAGGCACTGAAAAAGAAACATGGGCAATAGCATGGAACTTGTCCAAAGCTGAAGAGGAGGAAGACCGTGTTTCCGTCTCCTTGTGACAAATACTTCCCTTTATGCTAACCCACCTCTAACAGAGTAATAGCAAATTCCTGCTCAATAATACCCGACTCAAATGTAGGCTTTAAAAGCAAGGCAGTCCTCTACTGCTGGGGCTTGAGTCCCACAGATGAGATTGAAAATGGAAGAACTAGATTGCAAAGGTACTCAGCCGCATTTGTGCTTGAAAATTAGCTGCAGAGTAATAATATGAACGCGGGAGAACAATGAACTATAATCAGACATCGGCCTATGGAGCATTGTTTTCAGAACCTGGTGCAGAGAGGAGACTGTGACCCTAATAACATTAAATGAGCAAACTTAGATGCAGATGTAGACAGAAGATACAGGAAGGGATGCTTCACCTTAGCCAAGAGAAACAAACCAGGTCAAATGTGCACAGGCTCACATGGGATCCTTGCCTTGGACTCCTATAATAAGACAAAGTAAAGTAATGATTCCTGGCCATGTTTTGCAGAAGTGTAAAGTGAGGAAAATACCCTTTATTCCAGAATAAGGACAGAACTGTAGATCTTCTAAGGAAATGTAATTTTAAATAAATTTTCATTTTTCTTTTAATATTCCATATTAAAATTCCATATTTAATATTCCATATATGCATACAGCCTATCTCGATCATATCCACCCCTCATGCCCCCTCTCTAGCTCCCTTAAGGGCCCCCATCACATCTCTCTCTCTCAACTTCATGTTTTTCTGGTATAACTTTTAAGCTGCCGAGCCCGGTTAGTGCTGCCCACATGGTTGTGGGCTACTCAGTGGGATGGAGAACCTCCCAGTGGCCACAGCCCTAAGGAAAAATGTTTCTCTCATCCCCAGGAACCATCAACAGCTCCTCAGCTAAGAGTGGGACCTCTGAAGCCATTACCCTGTCTGTGCTGGAATTTTTAACTGGCTTGAAGTTGTGCAACATTGTTGCTTTTTGTTTTAAACAAAGTCTTTTAAACCAGCATAGCAGAGCACTTGTTCATCTCCCAGGGAAACTAGATGCAGAGCTTTCTAACCACAGAGAGGAACCATGCCCTTTTCAAGGCTTGAGGAGTGATAACTCAGCAAGATCGCCTATGACTGCTTCCAGGACAATTCAAAGTCAGTTGATCTAGATAAGTTTCCTGTAGGTGTTGGCACCACTAGATACCTACCTGCATAGGCATCCCACTGCGATTCGGACTGGCTTTCTCTTGAAGCCTTGCAGGGAGCCAGCTGAACAATTAGAGAGCATGCTTAATGGATATGAATATAATTTGCAAAAATTATCATTTATACTTGAGTCACTTATCTGATAATTACAAAAAATCTACATGAAATAGAATAAATCTCTCTGTTGGTAAAATTGGCTTGCATATAATGATTTTTACAGGAAAATTAATTTTATTAACTAGCTAGAGGTTGTACATGCAAGTTGGCAGGTGTGGTGTAGTGATTTTCTTGTGCTCTGATTCTAAAATGCTAAAAAAAAAAATCTTTAGGTGTTCTTGAAGACAAAATGAACGGCAAAGCCCATGAATGTTTCAGGTGAAAGGCACCTGTGATCTGCTACATCAGGGTCTCGCCCTGGTGCTCACTTAAATAGTAAATGCTAACTAACACAGCTGATATCCAGCTGTGAGCGCACTCATGTTGTGGGAGCTGCGGGTTGCATTCCACCACCCAGCTCCCGCCACCAGCTAGCTTTACCCGAAATAACAACACACAAATTGTATTCTTTTAAGCACTGCCTGGCCCATTAGCTCCAGCCTCTTATTGGCTAGCTCTTACATATTGATCTAACCCATTTCTAATAATCTGTGTAGCCCATGAGGTGGTTTACCAAGGAAGATCTTAACCTGTGTCTGTCTGGAGTGGGAGAACCATGGCGACTGACCTGACTCAGCTTCTTTCTCCCAGCATTCTGTTCTGTCTACTCCGCCTACCTAATTTTTTGTCCTATCAGAGGCCAAGCAGTTTCTTTATTACTTAACCAATGAAACAACAGATAGAAAAATGACCCTCCTCCATCATTTCCCCTTTTTCTGTTTAAACAAAAAAGAAAGGCTTTAACTTTAACATAGTAAAATTGCATATAGCAAAACAGTTATTAAGCAAGAATTACAGTTACAATATTTATATCTACTTTATCTTTTATCATAACAATGGAAAACTATAACTATAACTAACCATTCTTCAAGTTTATCAAAGACTCCAGAAGGATATAATATTACCTAAGTAAACAAGAGATCCAAAACTCTAGAAATGACAGAGACATCTCGCTGCCTGTACAGTCACCCAAAGTTCCTCCGTACCGTTGGGGCATCCATCTTCGGCCTTCAGGCCCATAGTATCCAGCAGACATTTCCATGAAGCAGGAAATTTCAAAGGCAGTCAGTCACTATCTGCTGTGTCCTGCAGAATGTCTTGCATACTCTTTTTTTGTTTTGTTTTGTTTTTTTGTTTTTTTTAAATTTATTTATTTATTAAAGATTTCTGTCTCTTCCACGCCACCGCCTCCCATTTCCCTCCCCCTCCCCCAATTAAGTCCCCCCCCCAGCCCGAAAAGCGATCAGGGTTCCCTGTCCTGTGGGAAGTCCAAGGAACCCCCACCTCCATCCAGGTCTAGTAAGTTGAGCATCCAAACTGCCTAGGCTCCCACAAAGCCAGTGCGTGCAGTAGGATCAGAAACCCATTGCCATTGTTCTTGAGTAGTCCTCATTGTCCGCTATGTTCAGAGAGTCCGGTTTTATCCCAGGCTTTTCCAGACCCAGGCCAGCTGTTTCATGAATCAGGAGCCCCTAAAGATCATCTCACCTTTAGGCAAGTTCAGTAGTCCTCTCTCTGAGGGTTCTCTGTGTCCAGTTTATACAATAGTCCAGACTAGAGCAGTTTCTTGCCCAAATGGCCATCAAACTCCATAAGGATCCTGTTCGATGTCCATCTTCTTGAAGCATATTGGTGTTTCCAGGAGCAGACATGTCTCATTGTCACGAAAAACCCTAAGTTATTAAAACATTAAATAGCATATTCCGTAGTCTTTGAAAGATATGAAGAATGCCAATCTAACTGAAAAATATCTCTATATATCTAGAAAATCTAACTAACATGACTAAAAAGTTGACTATTATTTATGATTATCCATTAACAACCTATATACACAACATTTTTAAATGAACTACACAATCACAATACCTTAATCAAGATCAGAAACACATATACATATAACAAAATTGACCTTAAATTTAAATCACTAAAGCAAAATCCATATCAATGCAAATTATTCATATCTATATCACATCCCCCTTTCAATGTAAAAGAACATTTGTAAACAATATTTGGGAATATGGGCACAGTTATTTCTCTCCAAACTGCTTCCTGCTGAATGGGGGCACTGATATTTAGGTCTTTCATGGTATAACCTGTGTGCTAGATTCATCTCAGTCAGCAGTCGAGTGAAGTAAATTTTTGAAGGTGTTCACAGCAACCCTTCAGGAGGGCATGGTCCATCATACCATTTTGGGATAGAAGCAATCCACAGAGTCTCATCCTCTGTGAAAACAAAAGAAGAAACTCTTTTCCAAAGTATCATATCCTTAGACCCAAATTCTGAAGTCAAGGTATTTTCAAAATATCTATCTTGGATTAGTTCAGCAGCATTTATAAACAAATATCTTTTGGCACCTCTTGCTCCTTCCTCAGCATTCAAACAATTCAAAGAGAGCATAATAGCATACAGTATCAAACTTCTCTGTTTATTTTCCATCTTTGTACGGCTTTATTTTAACCCTATTTTGTTTATTTTTACTTTTACTTTTTGCTTTTTGAGACAGGTTCTCTGTATATCTTTGACTTGGAATAACTTTGTCGACCAGGCTGTCCTTTAACTCTCAGAGATGCGTCTGTCTCTGCCTCCCAGGCATTGGGATTAAAGGCGTGTACTACCACACCTTGAAGTCACAGAGGTCAATCTCTCTCTGCCTCCCAAAGTGTTGGGATTAAAGGTGTGTACTACCACACCCAACTTCTCTCTTTCTTCCTTTTTTTTTTACATTTAAGAACTTCAACTTTTAGCCTGCATATATTTTTAAACACACTGTAAATCATTTAAAAGTTTTCTTTGTCTTTGAATCTCTCTTTACTGTATATCTCTCTTTTTCTGACCACATGAGTCTTTAATTTACCAAGCAATATCAGTAGGACTTTGACGACTAAATCCAGCCCATTCCTTAGCTTTCCAGCCTCATGGCGGAGGTACGGCTGTAGCCACATTTATTGCCACAAGTCTATGGCATTTCAAGGTCCCTGCCAGCAAGTAAGCTGCAGCATTATGTCCACAGACAACACACAAGTCCTCTCTCTGTAGTCGGCCCTCCTGCCTCAAACAGTCAAGAGTTTGCCCTCGCAGGACGTCCCAGAAAGCCAGCAGTTTAAAACAACACAGGTTTTTTCCTGCTACTGCTGAAAACAAACAACCATTCAGTTGACTTTTATCAACACCATTTAAGTGTTTCGTGGCAGGACCTCTTAAGAGCTGCAGGGTTTTGCAGCTAAAGCTGAGTCAGGAAGCCTCTCTTAGATGAGAGCGCTTACTTGCCTCTAGCAGGCAGAGTATATAGGGGAAATTGCTGCTACCAAGAAACCAGGTGCAATGCATTCATTTTGTTCTAGAATTACTTCCCAAGCTGTCTCATGCTTTATGCGGGAAGCAGCCCGCCGCTCCGTATTTCAACACACTCACCCCTGTGCACACAGCCTGGCAGATGAGGACAGCAACCCCATCCCACAGAAACCCCACAGGAAGAAATTTGCTGTAAGAAGGCCCCAAAACACATGTAGCTTTTGTGCAGTTTAAAATGTTACAATCTCTGTGACTCAGATTGTGTCCTGACACCAGCCAGGGGTGCCTGTTCCCCTGGAGGAGAGCATGTCAGGCTACACAGTATCTGCTGAGTTCATTCAGTCTCCCTACTCAGCACCCTGTGGTTCTCTTGTTATCTGAACCCTTCTCCATGTTGCTGCTGACTTCCAGAGACTTGTTCTGCCCTAGAATTGCACTCACTCCCTCCCATCATGCCTGTGGGCACCCTCTCCTTGCCTCTTCCTGACATCTTCTCCCACAAGGCCACAACTCTACTTGCTGAACCTAGGCCACCCTTACAAACCCACCTGGCTTCGGTAGCTATGAACTATTTCTCACAGACCTCATTTGCCACTTCCTGCTAGCCTTGACCTGGCAGCCACGCACGTAGCCTATCAGCATTTTTCAGAGTTCTTGTGTTTACTTTCCCTCTCCTTCAGCACGGTTAGTGTTTCTGGGCTTTAGAAAGGTTTACATAACCTGAGAGATCTGGATCCATGGTTAGTAATTAACTTATGGAAGATAGATTGATGATAGATGATGGATAACAAATAAAAAGATCGATGATAGGTGGGTGGATAGGTGATGATAATAGGTAGATGATAGATTGATGATAGATAAATAAATAGATAGATGATGATGATAGAAGATAGATAAAGATAGATAGAAGATAGATAGGTGATAGGTGAAAGATAGATGATAGATAGATAGATAGATAGATAGATGGTAGATAGGTAGGTGCTAGATAGATAGATAAAAATGATAGGAGGATGTTAGATAGACCACTAGCTGATGGTGAGCAGGAAGGACTACCTCACAGAGAGATGACAGGTATGTGTTCCAAAACTACAAGTACAAAATGTCTTCCCACCAGTGAGTCAAGTTAACCACAGCAGCCTGACCTGGAGACTTGGGGCACAGACTCTGAAGTTTCAGGTTTATTCTCCTGCCACTTAAATGTGTCTTACATTCTGTAAAAACTAAGAGTCACAGTGTAAGCATTCCAGAGGATAAAGAGGTCGGGCCAGATACCATGCGTGCAGGTGAAGGAGGAGTAGCAAAGGAAAGTCGCCCTTCCTGTGGCTTTCTTTTGCACGGGTTCCATTACACAACCCTCACCCTCTACGACCTGACAATAGTAAATAGAAAATTACAGAAATAAGCAATTTGTAAGTTTAAATAACCTTTATGACATTATATTGGCCTAATTCTATTATGTCTCTAATGTTAGCTGCAATTGTTAATTTCCTACAGTGCCTGGCTTAAGAATTACACTTTTCGCAGGCTTATAGGGATCAATGTAAAGAAAAAGCAGCCATGAAGTTAGGGCTAAGTGCTGGCCTAGGCTTTCAGCCACGGCAGAGTTATGCTGGAGTTTGTGGCTGCTGCACTAACCCTTACTGTTATCTGGCTTAATTTTTTCCCAAGTTGTTTTGCATGTAATGATTCTTCTGCCTCAGTGTTCCTGAGTGTATTCTTCTCTTTCCTGCTTAGGCTCCCAAGAAACATTTACAAAATGGGATCATACGTGGCTACCAAATAGGCTACCGGGAGTACAGCACAGGAGGCAACTTCCAGTTCAATATTATCAGTATTGACACCACCGGGGACAGTGAGGTGTATACCCTGGACAACCTGAACAAGTTCACCCAGTATGGCCTGGTGGTGCAGGCCTGCAACCGGGCTGGCACAGGACCTTCTTCTCAGGAGATAATCGCTACCACCCTGGAGGATGGTAGGTCTGGGCATCCACAGTCTGTGGCATAACTTCCTTTCTCTGCCCTGCAGCCCGGCTCCCCGTTGCTTAGCCCAAGTAACCCACCACATCAATTCACTCCTGCCCTGGATGGGTCTGCATCAAAAGCCCAAATATATTCCTGAATTTTCCTCCTTCTTTGATTTTGAAACACAAGAGTGGGTTTCGTCATAATAAAACCAAAGCAGTCCCCATCTAAAGAGCAGAGATAATAATTTCCAAATCTTTCCCCAAACCAGTATCAAGAAGCTTTTGGAATTTTTTCTATATATTATATACCCCCCCCCCCCCATGGCTTCTTTCCATTTTCAAGCATTCTGTGGCCAGAGAAAACACACGAAAAAGGTCCCAGGCTCTCTGGAGCAGATCTTATAGTGATCATGCGCCCTCTAGTGACGAAAATGAATTCATGCACACGTCCTCTAAGGCAGGAAAACAGCCCAACAGCGCTTGATGACAGAGAACTCTCCTGTCCCAACATGGTGGCATCTACACATTGCCATTTAAAAAACTCTTTGCACAATGATCCATTTGATTGTAGACCAGAGAAGGCTTAGAGAACTAGAACCTAGAAGACCAGAACGTTCTAGCTACACACTCTGCAGGAGGGTTTAGCCCTGCTTTTCCATTTGTTCCTTCATGACTTTCAGCTAATGTTTGGCATCCTCTCCTTGCCCCAACATTTAAAGTTAACATAGAGTCAATATTTAAGATAGTGTATAAACTAGTGGGCACCATTAATCCCAGCAGCTGAGAGGCAGAATAATGCAGATCTCTGTGAGTTTGAGGCAAGCCTTATCTACAGAGCAAGTTCCAGGTCAACCGGAGCTGTATAGAGACCCTATCAATCAATGAGCAAATAGCATATACTACTAATTCCATTTTCCCTCTTGCCTCTGATAAAACCTTACGCTCCTGATAAAGAGGCTGGGGAGATGAGATAGGGAAGCTGCGTGGTTGTATTTCTTCTTTCCTGCATTTTCCCTTAGTCTTCCAACCCAGTGATGTGTGCGCTAAATGTAAGGGAAGGCAATAGTTTGCCAGGGCGGGGGAAGTGCGAAGCAGACAAGCAGTGAGCTCATCCTTCGGACTTGAAGTCCACTCAAGTCAAGTCTGGGGTCAGTTCCTGAAAGTGGAGTTACTAAGTGGGAGGGAGGAACTGCAACACCCTTCACAGAAACTGTGTAGCCTCAAGACCCTCACCCAAGTTGCAGTATTCCTGTGGGGAATTGCACTCCTTTTCCTTTCTTTGTGAGGTTGAGCACATTCTCCTTTGTCCTGCATGTTAGAATAGTAAATTAGCTGCCTATCTAATATTGCCCTCCTGCTGCTATCATAGGTTCTAATTATTTCATTTCAGTGCCCAGTTACCCTCCCGAAAATGTCCAAGCCATAGCAACATCACCAGAGAGCATATCAATCTCCTGGTCCACGTTGTCCAAGGAGGCCTTGAATGGGATTCTCCAGGGGTTCAGGGTCATCTACTGGGCCAACCTCATGGACGGAGGTAAGAGGACTCAGGGGGGATGTTGAGTGTGTTCCCGTGGGATGCCCCACACAACCTGAAAACCCCCTCCCTAGGGTGAAATTGGGTTCTGGAAGGACCTCTTTGCCATTGAAAACTCCTCTCTTTGTTCAGCCACCTGACACTGACACTTGAACCTGTGTATACACATGCAAAAAAAAAAAAAACTTGAGGCAGTGGCAGGTGGGGACATTAGGCATTGGGGTAAGTGTCTATGTCAAAACTGCAGGCTTCTTCAACCATAAATCTCTATTTAGAATGTTATACATAACATGCCCTTAAATGTTGCTCCTTTCTTCTCCGAATAGATCCCAGCAAAGAAACATTAAGTCCCTATAGAAGAAGTATGTGAGAGCTCCAGAAAAAATGCTAGAACACCTCAAGAAACTTGTAATAGTCCCCATAAGGAGCCCCTAAATTAAAAACCCCAGGTTTAGACAGTGCACACATCTGTCCAAGGTCTCCATTGCTAGCATGTTCCCATGCCTTGGCCCCTGGACCCACCATGCCTCTCTCTTCCTGTCTCCCTTCTTACCCCTTGACTTTCTTCTTCTTGTTCCTCCCTTCTTGTGCCCTCTTTCCCCACCCCTCACTTCCTACCTCCTCTCTTCCTGCCCCTCACTTCCCGTCCCCTTATATCCTGCCTCCTTTCTTTCTACCTCCCCTCTGCGATGGTGCATCCTTCAGCTCTTCTGCCTAGACATAAACTGCATTTCTTGTTGGGCAAAGAGCTCAACAAGAGTTTCTAGTTCCTCACTTAGGACCTCTGGGTCTGTGCTGCTAAGCAGGTCCCATCTCCAAACAGTAAGGAACACACTGGGCCTCACAGATGGCTCTGCTGTTGTCACCAAATGAAGGAGTGCAGGTACAATAGCAAATGCTTTCTTCCACTGAGTCACTGCCAGTGTATGACCCTCTACTGTGCATATTCTAGGGGTTGTGTTTCCAGAACTATCTGCCAGGCCTAGTTCCTTTTGAAGTGGAGTCTCAGGCTTCCCACGCTACCCTGCACTGGGAGACAGCCTAGGAAGACTCACAATCCACATTAGATCCAAATTAACTGAGCATCTCTTAGCTTGTAAGATGGGAGAGAGTAGGACTTGCTCAGAGGGCTCTAGACTAATGAGCAGGAACAGGACACTAATGCCAAGTGGTGGCAAGTAGTGGCCAAGTAGTGGATCAAATCAGCAGATGCTACCCACAAAACAGGGGCCGAAACAAAAGAGTTAGCAACTGAAGTCTTCACACAAATAAAAGCTTTAAAGAACATAGTGTAGAATAACAAAATGTCTGTGGTCATCCATTTTTGACAGCATAGCCTAGGAGACTGTTCTACACATTGTGAGTGTCTTTATACACACCAAACTTTAAAGTTGGAATGGCCACACATCTTTTAAAGGCAGTTCTGAGGAATGGCTCTTTCCACTCAGAGGATCAGGGCCAAGCCAGTGGAGATTAGTGTTCATTTCAGATATTCTACTCACGACTTCCAAAAGCTAAGTAAGGAAACATCAGAAATTGAAGCACTGCCTGAGGGCCTCTGATGCGGGATTCCCCTCTGTGTGCTGTGAATATGTTTTATCGCCATTGCTTAATAAAGAAGCTGCTTTTGCTCAATGACTTAACAGAGTAAAGCCAGGCAGAAAATCTGAACAGAGATGGAGAGAGAGAGAGAGAGAGAGAGAGAGAGAGAGAGAGAAGGCAGAGTTGAGGAGATGCCATGTAGTTGCCAAAGGAGACAGATGCCCTGGAACCTTACCAGTAAATTTTATGGTAAAATACAAAATAATAAGAATGGGTTAATTTAAGATGTAAGAATTAGTTAATAAGAAGCCTGAGCTAATAGGCCAAGCAGTGTCTTAATTAATATAGTTTCTGTGTGATTATTTTGGGTCTGGCCAGGCCAGAAAAGAATAAGCAGTCTCTGCCTGAGGCTTCCTCTAAGAAATGCACTTTGCTTCAGCAAGGTACTCCATGTGATTATCATGGCATCAACTCCACTGTCCTGGATCCCACAGAGCCTGAGCATGGAGTGGCATGAGAAAGCTTGACCTAACCAGACCTAGAGAACATTTCACACATGCACATCATATTTGAACACACCATATGAAACATACATATAACATACACCATATACACAATACACATATATAGCCCACAACACATGTACCATATATCATATATGCATGTATGTATGTGTATACTTATATATAATAAATATGCCATGCAAATTACACACACCATAAAAACTATATACACCACACATACTCCCAACATATCATGTATACACTACAGACACATATAGATCACATATACCACATACAACACACATACACTCCACATACCAGACATATCACCATATACATGCTAGGCATACCACAATACACACACAACACACAGAATGAATACCACACACATATACCATAAATACCACATACACCATATACGCCATGCACACTACTTTGCTAAACTCCCCCACAGAAGCACACAGAACACATGCCATACACACACTGCATACTACATATGCCTACACACAGTGTAAATACTACGGTTACTACACAGCACACACACCATGACCCAGCATACAGGACAAACCCTTCTCACAGGCATTAGGTGTGCATTAAACACACCACCCACATATACCACATGTCATAATCTGAAGGTAAGTGGCTCTTGACCTCTGACCCTCTGCATGGGATGCTGATGGGCAACATGCTACAGTGACCCAGTCAAAGCACATGCTTCTAGTCCCATCTCCCTGTGTTTACCAAGTATCCAGGACCAGTATCCAAGACTGTGTGGTAAATGTGAGGCCATCCAGCCCAACTCTACAGTCCAGGCTCTTGGGGATCTTAGCCTTGTCCTGGCAAGGCTTTTCTGTCCCTGAGCTCCCTGCCTGTCAAATGATGGCTGTGAAGTCATGAACAGCTGAGCTGGCTTGGTCTGTGCATCTTGGTCCCATGGGCAGTGCTTGTGCCCGAGGAAGCAGACCTGGCGTGTCCCCACCTCTGTTGATCACGGATACAGCTCTCAATACTTTTGGAACATATCAAAGGCATCCTTTACTGTAGCCAGCCACCCAGCCAATGTCTGCTGGGCCCCTGCCTCTCGCCTTAGTCCTGCTTTAATAAGATGGCAGTCACATGGTGCTAACTACTTCTCACAGACACCTAACCCTGGGAGAGAGATCCCAGGCCTCCTCCTGCTCCACCACTGACTCTGGAAGTGACTGGCTTCTGTTCAAAACTCAGGACCTTACAGCTGTGTAGACACTTGCCACATCCTTCCACTTGCTTTCCGTTGCCATGTGCCTTCTGCCTGAGGTGGAGGCACGGTGTTCCAGCTCTGAATAGCACTCTTGGAGCCCACTCAGGAAAGTAAGGCAGATTTAGCACATGCTGAGGTTCTCACACATCACCTGCCACTTCAGCGGTGATGCAGAGAAGAGTTCAGCCCAGGTAAAATGTATGTGCTGAGCCGCTCAGATCAACTCCAACGCAAGCCTCCTTTCAATGTCTGCTCGGTCATAGTGAGGCAGCACACACGGTCAGGAGTGCCTCGATATTGCTGAGCAAATACATCGTGAAATCCTGATACACAGACCCTTTGAGAAAGTCCCCCACCATCTGGCCAAACTACTTACCTATCACCCCTCAAAGTCAGTGTTTCTTTTGTTTACCAAGATGCAGGTTTAGTTGTGGAAGCCAGCTGAGTTGTGGATACCTAGGTGACTATAGTCAACGATGTTGGGCAGAGATGGAAGTTGTCCGTGTTCATTAGCTCGGATATTTGAGATTAACTTGAGTACCTAAAATTCTGCATCTGCTATAGTAGAATTTAAAACGTATATAAATGATGAACCTGTGAGCTGGCTCAGTTGTTGAAGTTCTCACCATACAAGCGTGAGTACCAGAATTCAGATCCCCGTAACCAATGTAATGCCAGACGGCATAGTGACCTACCTGTAATTTCACTCTTAGAAGGCAGAAACAGGGGACTCCAAGGCAATCTGGCAAGCAAGGTCAGACATATCAGTGAGCTGTGGGTTTGATTGAACAACCCTGCCTCAACAATAGATCATGGACAGAGCTCGCAACAACACACAGATGGAGGCATGATGGTTCCAAACATCAAAACACACATGTTCATGTGCACCCCACACAAGTGTATACCTACACACATGTAAAAGTGATGTCTTAGTTTGATTTTTATTATTGCGATAAAACACACCAATGGAAAGCAACTTGGAGAAGAAAGGGTTTATTTCAGGTTACAGCTTATAGTCCACCATGAAGGGAAGTCAGGTCAGAACCTCAAGGCAGAAACACTGCTTACTGGCCTGTCCTTCATGACTTGTTCAGCCTGCTTCCTCAGACAACCAGGACCATCTGCCTGGGATGGCCCCACCCACAATGGGTTTGTCCCTCCCACATTGATCATTAATCAAGTAATGTCCCACAGACATGCCCATAAGCTAATCTGAAAAAGGCATTTTCTCAACTGACGTTCTTTCCTCCCAGATGATACTAGCTATGTCAAGCTGGCAAAAGTTTAACCAACACACACACACATATACACAGAAGGGGGAATTAAATATATGCATTTATTTTATATTTATGTATATTTCATATGTATATGGAATCCTCACGTTGCAGAAGTTTCACAGTGAACAGCCGTTAGCTATATAGAGATAGCTCACCAATGAGAGGTTGTATAGAGCTATCTGCTAGTGTGAGTCCTTCCCAGGGTGACATCGTGACACTGGAATTTGATTTATCAAGAGTAAATTACTATTTCCCAGTGTGTTTGTTTTGGTTTGTTTTTTGCAGACATTTTGATACAGGTGATTATTTTTCTTGTAAACACTAGGTGGTAACTTGTGTAACAGGGAGGAGGTCAGCCAGGCGGTGTGACGGGCTCAATAATGAGGTCCTACTTTTTGGCTTTGTCCTCCAGAGCTGGGCGAGATTAAGAATGTTACCACCACTCAGCCTTCCTTGGAGTTGGATGGACTGGAGAAGTACACCAACTACAGTATCCAGGTGCTGGCCTTCACCCGTGCAGGGGATGGCGTCCGCAGTGAGCAGATCTTCACCCGCACCAAAGAGGATGGTGAGACATAGACCTGTGGGCACTGGATGGGAAACGCAGATCCAGGTCAGAAGGCTTGCCGGGGGCCTTCGTCCACCAGTCTGCTCTTGGCCTCATTCGCTCTGGTCTTCACTGCCCTTCTGCACAGCCCAGCAGGAGTCAGTCCTCCCCCTCCTACCCCACTTGATGTAGGCATTGATTATCCTGATCCTGCCCCTTAAATAGTTTCCTGCTCTTTCCTCTCCTTCTACCCCCTCCCACTTCTCCTCCTTCACCTCTCCATCCCACCCCCTTTTCTACCTCTCTTCCTATCTCCCCCCTCTTTTCTCTTCTTCCTCTTTTTCTATCTCTTTGTTTTTTGTTTTTTTAAATCATTTTTGTTTGTTTCAACTAAAGTCACCTTTGATCCCAGAGCTCACATGCCTGCTGAGTGTTCTGTGTTCTATTCAGATAACTTCAATTACTACCAGGGTCAGCTCTTTTCCTTAAAAATTATGGACTGTCCTAAGTCTTACTTCACATGAATTGGATCATTTTAGAAAGGCTTGAATTCAAAGCTTTGTGGCTTTTTTAACAAATGAATTCTTACAAAGATTCATGCTGACTAGGTAGGTTTTATCTCCCTTCTGACTCCAGACTAGCTCCACACAATCCGGCCTGCAGTTTTCTTTATTTTGAGGGAAATTCCCTGTGTCCTTGTCGGAGCTGTTTGAGGAGCAGTTTCGGCTTCTGTGCACAGCAGAGCATCAGCAATAAAGACAGTTAGTTTCTTCCTCGGTGAAGGAAGAAATAAGCAGTATCTAATGGATGTCCAAGTGGCCTTCCAGAAGCTTCCCGGCAGACACAGGCTGATCCAGGACATGCAGCACCCAGGTGCTGTGTAGACACGATCCCCAGGAAGTGGGGCAAGTTAGGGAGGAGAGCCCTCACTGTGGCCCATTCTGTCACCTGCTGATACTGGCAGGTTTGATGTCTCTGCCCCCTCCACTGCATGGATCCCAAGCATGCTATTCTTTGATTCCAGCCCACATTTGCCCTAGAAGCAAAGCTTAGAACTCAGATTTGGATACAAGGATGGGACCTCCTCCTTCTCCTTCCCACCCCCTGTCCATCATCCTCACTATCACCAGACATCCAGAGGGTGCATTCTGCTGCCTGCACCCTGATCACCCCTCAGGGGAGCCATGCCCTGCTCTCTCTCCCACAGTCCCATCCGCCTACCCCCGTTGACTCTCCGGGCCTCCTTACACAGAGGTGTCTGCACGCATGTTAGTCCTCACTCGGTTTGGTTTTTCTAGAACTCACAGACCATTCTTCCCAAGAATATGCAGCTGTTCGTGAGTTCTATTCAATGACATTGGTCATTTCAGGAAATCTGAAGTCAAAATGCAGTGCCCTTGGGAAGTCACTGTGCCTTGAGCTATAGACAAAGCTAAGTCCTAAACGAGAGGAACTATTGTTTAAAATGTGTCGGCGAGCTGTGTGAATGCTGGTGTCTGTGCCCTGCTGTCCACAAGACCTAGAGCAACTCACTTGCTCAGAGCAAGAGGGAACCAGGCTGCTACACTCCTCAGAGCATACTGACGTATGTAGGAAAGCAGAAATGAAGTGACCACGCCTCAGGCTGACATACAGAAGGCTGCACCCCTCCCTATATACCTCGTTATTTGCTCTCCCCTCCCTCAGAGCATCACTATTGTTCAAGAGAAATCGATCTATAGCATAAAATTTGACATTAGCATTTTTCGGGAGAATCTATGGAAATCCAATAAAATGGGAAGATCTCCACAGCTCCCATCAACAAGAAATTTGGGATCAATTTTTAATTAATCATCCAGTTTTAGAAATGGTAGTTTTCTGTCTCAGTGTTTGTCCCTGAGGCCTAAGGTCTAACTTGCCCATCCACTGATCTCTGCTTTTATACCTGGTTCATGCAGTGTATGGAGATGTGATTGACTATAGATGTCTCTACAAGACCCCATGGAGGAGGTGAATTCCCCTCATCCTGGTGCTGTGGGTCAAAGGGAACTACAGGTTGAATGTCAGTATTGATTTAGGGTAAGTTGGCATTTTTGAAGTGAAATGGAGTAGAGACTGGAGAGAAAGAGGGAAACACAAAAAAATTCATAACTTAGAAAAGGCAGGTGCCCTAGTTTGCTTTCTGTTGCTGTGACAAAAACACCATGATCAAAACACCATGACCAAAACACTATGACGAAGACACCGTGACCAAAAACACCTGTGGGAGGAAAGGACTTATCCCATCTCCACATCACACTCTATCATTGAGGAAAGTCTGGATAGGAACCGAAAGCAAGAACCTGGAGGCTGGAGCTGATACAGGGGCCGGGGGAGTGCTGCTCACTGGCTTGCTCCTCATGGCTTGCTCCTCATGGCTTGCTCCTCATGGCTTGCTCTGCGAGGCCCATCTTCCCAGGGGTGGCTCTGTTTACAGTGTGATGGACTGACCCACATCAACCATTGACCGGAAAGAGGGCTCTACAGACTCTCATGGAGGGATTTTCTCAGTTGGTGTTCTCTGTTCCCAAATGACCCTTGTTTGTGGCTGACAAAACACTAACCATCACAGCAGGGACCTTGCCAACCACCATTAGAGACTCCGTATCTAATGTAAGCAGGTGTTTGTGCAGTGAGAACAACTCACTTGTTCAGTTTCTCAGTCCCAAAAGATTCTTAGACTCACAGACATGTTCTCAGGCCTCTGGTCATTTCCAAAGGTCCAAGCATAGAGGTCTCAGAGCCATATGTTGTAGTGCCGTCTCCATGGCCATCCTCTTGGGGGTGAAAACGGTTGAATTTTCAGATCTACTTCTCAGGACCCTCAGTTCAATAAAAATGTACGCAGTTGCCATTGCTGAAAGAGCATAAGAAGTGACTTACTACACCGCTTTATTCTTTTG
The DNA here is from genome assembly GCF_018167655.1 of Microtus oregoni. NCBI lineage: Eukaryota > Metazoa > Chordata > Mammalia > Rodentia > Cricetidae > Microtus > Microtus oregoni. The sequence continues at coordinate 30,578,878 of NW_024543082.1, forward strand.
AGTGGATGAATTCTAAATTCCGAAACATTTGTGGAATCTTAATATCATTTTATTTGCGCAAACTATAACCTAAGCATAGCTGCACAAGGGAAGAATACAAACAAAACATGATCTATTAATTTTCAGTAGCTATTTTCAGTCTGAGGCATGCGCTAAACTCAACCTCCATCCCTTTATGAAAAAGTACACATAGTATATGTATACCTAGAGTCAACTCTGTTTAAATATTTACTAAGCCTATCATTAATGCCCGTGAGCCTCTGAGGCCAGTGGTAGATGGATTGTGTGATCTCTGCAGCCACCCCACGTGGCCCCAGGGCAGCTCCTCACTGGTGAGATATCGAAAGGCAAAGCTGAGTGAGGGTAAAAGACACCCACGACAGAATCTGAGACTCCTTTGGCTACCAGTATCCCGAGCTTTGTGTAGCCTGAAAAGCATTGAGCGTGTATTAGTTGCTTTTCTGTTGCTGTGAGAAAACCTACAGACAAAAGTGACGTCAGGAAGAAGGTTTGTTTTGTATGGGCTCCCAAAAGCAGAGCCCGACACCGTGAGGAAGGCATGGGAGCAGTCGGGGAATCCACAGTGCAGAAGGAATCTGGCTGATCACACTGCTTCCTCACACAAGAAGCCAAGAACGAAAACAGAAAAGATGAGGTTGCAAACTCTCAACATGCCCCCCCCCCCCACTTCAGTGATGCACTGCTTACTCAGGGAACCTGCTCCTCCTAAACTTCCCACAGCTTCCTAAGCAGAGCTACCAACCGAGAACCAAGTGTTCAAAAAAGGAGCCTTTAGAGGATATTTCTTTTTCTTTTCTTTTTTTTTTTTACGGGCATCTCATAGCTTTTTTTTTTTCATTTTTTTATTGAGAAAAGGAGAAAAAAAAAAAACAAGTTTCCACCTCCTCCCAGCCTCCCATTTCCCTCCCCCTCCTCCCATCCTTCTCCCCCTCCCCCCACTCCTCTCCCCATCCCTCTCCAGTCCAAAGAGCAGTCAGGGTTCCCCGCCCTGTGGTAAGTCCCAGGTCCTCCCCTCTCCATCCATTTCTAGGAAGGTGAACATCCAAACTGGCTAGGCTCCCACAAAGCCAGCACATTACGTAGGTTCAAAACCCCGTGCCATTGTCCTTGGCCTCTCATCAGCCCTCATTGTTCACCATGTTCAGAGAGTCCAGTTTTATCCCATGCTTTCCCAGTCTCAATCCAGCTGGCCTTGGTGAGCTCCCAATAGATCAGCTCCACTGTCTCAGTGGGTGGGTGCACCCCTCGTGGTCCCGACTTCTTTGCTCATGTTCTCCCTCCTTCTGCTCCTCATTGGGACCTTGGGAGCTCAGTCCAGTGCTCCATTGTGGGTCTCTGTCTCTATCTCCATCCATCACCAGATGAAGGTTCTATGGTGATATGCAAGATATTCGTCAGTATTGCTATAGGATAGGGTCATTTCAAGTTCCCTATCCTCAGCTGCCCAAGGAACTAACTGGGGACCTTGGCTTGGGCATCTGGGAGCCACTCTAGGTTCAAGTCTCTTGCCAACTCTAAGGTGGCTCCCTTAACTAAGAATTGTGCTTCCGTGCTCCCCTATCCAATCTTCCTTTAGAGAGGATATTTCTTATTCAAACCACAACAGAGTATGTCCAAGTGTGAGTGTATTTTAGTGAACCCCAAAATGGTGTGTGTGTGCATATGTGTGTCTGTCTGTCTGTGTGTTCACACAATCACCTCACGTAGCCCTTCAATAGGTACTGGAGGTTTTGTATCTTGTGAAGATATCAGACCTTCCTAGAATTCTAGAACTTCAGGATGTGGGAATGTGTCCTGTGCAGTAGATAGAAGCCAACACCACAACAGGCCATGTGTCCTCTGCATCCTGTTATAGCCATCACCCCTCACCCCTGGCCTCACACCTCATCCTCACCCTTCACCCCTCACCTCTCACCCCTGCCATCACCCCTGGCCTCATCCCTACCCCTTACCCCTCCCGTCACCCCTCACCCCGGGCCTCACCCCTGCCTCTCATCTCCACCCATCATCCCTCACCTCTCACCCCTGCTATCACCCCTCACCCTCATCTTTACCCCTCACCCTTACCATCACCCCTCACCCTCATCCGTACCCTTCACCCTGCCCTCACTCCTGTCCCCTCACCCTCATCCCCACCCCTCATCCTCATTCCTCACTGCTCACCCCTACCCTTATTCCCCACCCCTCACTCCTGCCATCACCCCTCACCCTCATCCCCACCCTCACCTCTGCCCTCACTCCTGCCCTTACCCCTCACCCTCATCCCTACCCTTTACCCTGCCCTCACTCCTCACCCCTCACCCCCGACCTCACCCCTCACTCTCATTCCCACCCCTTACCCCTACCTTCACCCCTCACCCTGACCTCATCCTTACCCCTCACCTCACCCTCATCCCCACCCCTCACCCCTGCCCTCACTGCTCACCCCTGCCATTACTCCCACTCCCACCCTGGTCTAGCAGTTCACTTGAGGATAGGAAGACTCTGACATCCACTGTCTCTGACCCCCAGACCCTCTTTTAAAGGATCCCAGCCCATCTCCCAGGTCTAATGTTCTTTCTACCCTTTCCTTCCCAATTTCCCTCCCACCTTAGAGAAAATGACATAAGAGCCCAGTTGTTGCTGAGCGTTCAGCAGGGCCTCGCCTTTTTAAAGATCCTATTTCCAAATACAGTGACACCTGGAGTCATGGGGTTAGGACTCGGTGTATAAATAAGGAACACTGGGACCCTTGACACTGGTCCTCAAAGAGCTGAGCAGAGAGAGAGGGGCTAGGCCACCAGACAGTCACTGGGGGAGGGGTTGTCACCTGGGCGACCATTCAAGGCTCCTTCCACCCCGGGACTAACCCCGGATTTTCTAGTTCCAGGTCCTCCGGCTGGCGTCAAGGCAGCAGCAGCCTCAGCCTCCATGGTCTTCGTGTCCTGGCTGCCCCCGCTCAAGCTGAACGGCATCATCCGGAAGTACACCGTATTCTGCTCCCACCCCTACCCCACGGTAAGTTGCTGGACAGCCAGGTGCTTTTCCAGCCCCTTTCCAGAACCTCAACTGAGGATGCTCTTTCCTCGGCTCCCTCCCACTTGTCCTCCTTGGTGTTTTTTTCTTGTGGGGTTGTCTCCACACACAAAGCAAAGTCCTCATTTACACCTCCCTCCAGAGCAGCCCTGCATCATCAGAGGGGATGCAGTTGCCGGGAGCCACTGTCTATCTGGCAGCTTCCCAGGCACTGCCACCCGCTTATCAGAATCCCAGTGCAGAGGCTGTAATTGTGCCTTAATTGTTGCTCACTGGACAGCACCTATTGCTTGCACTGTTGGGCTCCACATTAAATGCACTCGTTCCCTCCTTCCCTCTCCCTACATGCTCCTGCCTGCCCTCCCTCCCTGGCCTATTTCTGCTGGGCAAGGCCTGTCAGCGGGGACCTGTGCCCTCTGCAATAGCAGAAGCAGGCCTGGTGAAGGTGCTGGGAGTTGGAATGCACACACCATTTCAAACCCTACTACTTATTATCACTGCTGTTAGCAATGCTGGGTAATAATTATCAGTTTGAAATTTTCTTTGGCAAGATACCAAGTCATATCAGGAAAGAGGGGGATTTGGAGAAAAGAAAAAATAAAAATAGTGCATTCAGATTTACAATGCTCTCGTGGAGATTTTAAGACAATTTCAAAATGTAGGGATGATGTCTAACCCATCTTTGTATCCACTGTTCCTGGCATAAAACTTAGAAACATGTAGCTAGGCTGTGGAGAAGGTTCAGCTGTGCTTTCCAGACAAGCATGAGGGCCTGAGTGGGTCCCCAGCACCCACAAAAAGAGTCAGGTGTGGTAGTGCAAGTGATCCCAGCTCTGGAGAGGCAGAGATGGACAAATCTTTGGAACTTACTGGCCAGCAGTGTAGCTGAGTCTGTTTGCTACGGCGTCCCGGTGAGGTTTCTGTTGCCATGATAGGCAGGAAATTATTCATTTGACTTATCCTTCTGTGTCACTGCCCCGCACAGAGGCAGTCAGAGCAGAAACTGAAGGCAGGAGCTACTTTCCCTCCCTGTGAATGTTACAACCCTAGGGACCCCCATCAGCAGAATCATCTACCCTTTTCCGCATTGGGACTGGCTTGCTTCACGAATCCAAACATCTCAATTTCCGTCAATGTGGGAGGGGATGTTAGGACTGCCTTTTTCCGTGAGACTGGACAATATCACCAAATTTATTTACGAGTTCTTTCATTTAACTGATGCATTTCCTGAATCCAGACTTTCTTGGAGTGTGGAGCCTGAGGTCTGGTGTGCAGACACAGCATGAGTGGGTAGGAGCCAGGGACCCTGTGCGTGTCTGGGCAGCTGCAGCTCCTGCCCAAACAGTCAATGTGTGTTCTATGTGTACCACCACCCGCCTCTGCCGTGAGGTGCAGTTTAAATTCCGAACGGTCAGGGCTGAGTTCCAGACTGTCTGTGAGCTCTTTATGTGTCAAGTATGCTATTGCCAGCCACTGGGCCCTTTTCTTGAAACTCAGAGAGAAAGGCCAGCCTTCTACCAGGAGGGAGCACCTGCTGTTATATTTCTCTGCAAGGGTGTGGGCCCAACCCCTCACCACAGCTCCTGAGTTTAGCATTGGTCCTAGCATGTCTCCGAGTCTTCAAAAGAGAAGGCAAATCATCTCTGATGGGCAGAACTCTCGCTGTCCGCTCCAACCACTTCCTTATTTCCATTCCTTCACTCGCCTCTCATCCATCTGTCCGTTTGCTGAAACTCTCAGCTTTGCTGTTTTGGCTGTAAGAAGCTGAAGGACACTGGCAGAGCTCAGAGAACACCCCCAGCTGCCCCTGGCTGCCCCAGACTGTTCCTCTCCTCTGAATGTGAATGCAGCCTGGCTGGCGATAGTTGCTCACAGGACAGATATGCCAGAGAGTGCTATGTCCACAGGGACTGGAGAGATGGCTCTTGTAAAGCACAGGACACTAATTCGATCTCTGGAGGCCGTGTAAGAAGCTGGGCATGGTGGAACATGCCTGTCATCCCTGTCCTAGAGAGGTGGGGACAGACAGATCCTTGGGGCTCATTGGCTGGCCAGCTAGCCTTACCAGCAAGTTTCAGGTCCCAGTGAAAGACTCTGTCTTGAGAAATCTAAGTGGACAGTGGACAGTACCTGAAGATTAACACTAAAGGTTGACCTTTGGCATACACCACACACACACACACACACACACACACACACACTCACACACACGCACTCATGCATGCACACATGCATGAACACACCACATGCACATGCACAGAGCACACACTTGCACACAGCACACACACATAGGTATGCACACAGTGCACACGCATGCATGTAAACACACAGGTATGCACACAGTGCACACACATGCATGTACACACACTTGGCATACATCCCTACTATAGTAAAGAGGAAGAGTCATATGCACCAGCAGTCATAGAATGGACATAAAGGATTCTTACTGTCCTGCACTTAGACACACCAGAGCCTTCTCAAAGGTGACAGGAGACAGAACCTGGTTGTTGCCTTGAAACCACTCTAAAGTTATTTCTGTACTGACTTTTGGTGATATTAAGAAATGCAAGAAGTCGGGCTAGTTCAGCCGCTCAGCAGTTAAGAGCACTTGTTGCTTTTCCAAGAGACCCAGGTTCAGTTCCCAGAACCCCCATGGTGGCTCACAATCCCCTTTAATTCCACTTCCAAAGGATCTCACTCCCTCTTCCGACCTCCGTGAGCTCCTGTGTGTACGTGGTGCGATACACACCCAGCCAAACACACATATGAAATAAGATTAAAATAGTGGAAGGCTGGTGTTGTGGCGCATGCCTGCAGTTGCAGCACCAGGGAACCTGAGAGAGAGAAGAGAGAGAGCCCGTTTATGTTGGCCTGGCCTGGAGTGTGGTTGGTATACCCAGTGACACTACATTGAAGAAAGCTAACGTTCCCCTTCCCATCAGTTATCAAGTGCAGATGACTTCTTGCTTTGGAGCAGGACTTTATGTCACCTCCCCTTCTCTGTGCTGGGACTTTTGTCTGGTTTGGACTGGTGCGGGTCTTCTGAGTGCTGCTTCAATCTCTTTAACTTCCTATGTGCATCAGCCTTGCTGTGTCTAGAGGACACTGTTTCCTTGGTGTTTCCCCAAAGTCTTCCCTCCCGTCCCACATAGATCTCTGAACCTTGAAGGGAGGTAAAGACAGTCTGCTTAGGGCTGAGGGCTCCAAAGTCTCTCACTCTCTGCACATCGTCGAGTTGTGAGTATCTGTGTTAATTACCATTTCCCAAAGATCCTGATGAAGTTGAACAATCTAGTAATCTGTGTGTGGAACAGTATTTAGGAGTTGCTTCATTGCTATGTTAATTTAACAGAATAGTAGTTGGATTTTCCCTAGGGTCCATGATGTATCAAGTCTTGGGTTTTAGGCCTCTATTAATAGTGTCAGAGGTGGGTTCCATCTCCTAAAGTGGACCCTAAATCCATTTTTTAGTGGTTTGTTATTCCCATGACATTGCAACAGAAGGCATCTCTATCTTACAGGCAGGTTTCTGTTGTAGCTCACAGAGTTCCTAGCTGGGTGAGACTTATGATTGCTTCTCTCCTCCAGTAGCACATGTGGCAACTTCCAGCGCTGTGAACACTAGTCAGAAAACATAATAATCATTTTCTTTTTGAGACCCGAACATTCCTGCTATGTGTAGCAATGACCAGCAGAGGGCAGCACAAGCTCTGTCATTTTTCTTGTCTGAATCAATCTGAAGTGTTTGAAATAATTTCAGAGTTGAACGTAGAACACGGGAATATAAATCAAGACATGGTGTCCCCTCTAATTTGATCTTTTTTTATGAGTCCCTTGGCGTAGTTCCTCGACGATGCCCACACCACAAGATCCCTAGCAGAGATCCCTTTCTCTCTAAGACCTCCTTAAAAGGGGCAGATTGTTCTCCCATATGTAGCCCTCATCTAACAATAGGCGGTTATATCATACTATTTGCTCGGTTCATATCAGAAAAGACCACACTATTAGAGACCTCGAAGGTGTCCAGACATGTCACACTAATGTAAGTTAGCCAGGTTTTTTTCCTGCTGGTCTAAATGCACAGCAAATAAAACATTCTTCTCACTTCAAGCACCCAGAAAATGCACTAGCCTCCCAAAGATAGAGGACAGCACCCCAGCCTCCAGATTCATGTAATTAGAACCTCAAGATTCAGGCTATCAAAATAACAATAGTATAGTAATAAAATAATATAAACTATTACAAACAATACAACCCAAAGAAGTGAGGTAACTCTTTAAAGTCTCTCTTTAGGGGTTTGAGTGATGGCGCAGTGGTTTAGGACACGGACTTCTCTAACAGAGGACTCAGCACCCACATATCAGTTCACAGACACCTGTAACTCAAGTTCCAGGGGATGTGACGTCCTCTTCTGGCCTCCAAGGACAAAAGTATTCAGGTGGTACACAGACATGCATGTAGGCAAAAAGCATAAAGTAGAATAAAAATCTTTTATAGTCTCAGACTAGGAAGTACCTGAGCTGCATTTTCCTTAAATTCCGTCTGTGAAAAATTATATAAAATTCACCTATGAAAAAATATAGATGAGCACCAAGCTATAGTAGCTATCTACTTCATAATACTAAATTCAGAAATGTGAAATTACGCAGCAGAAATTTCCCATCAATGAAGAACAAACGACTAAAAATCATTAAAATTCTATCATCCATGAGCTGTGAGTTCTATCAATTATTCCCATCTCAGATATGATATCTTGTTTTGTTTTTTATTTTGAGACAAAGATTCGTGTAACCCAGGCCGGCTTAAACTTACTATGTACCTGACTTCCTCCCACATCTACCCTGCAATACTAGCATGTGCTGGACTCAACCTTGGGGCTTCCTGCAGTCTAGAAAACATTCCACCCACTGAAGTACAGCAGGTCCTTTGTGGTAGCCTTTAAAAGTAGGTTTCAGCTATCATATGGGCTCACAGAGACTGAAGCGGCAATCATGGAACCCACGTGGGTCTGTACTAGGCCCTCTACATACATGTTACAGTTTCAGCTCGGAGGTTTTTAAGGGACTCCTAACAATGGGAGCGGGGTTTCTGACTATTTTGTCCTCTCTTGGGACTCTTTTCCTCCTCCTGGGTTGCCTGGCCCAGTCTTGCCATGAGGGTTTGTACATAGCCTTATTGCATCTTGTTATGCTGTTCTCGGTGGATATCTCTGGTGGCCTATTCTTTCCTGAGACGAGATGGAAGAACCCTGCCAATGTTCCCAGCATTGGTTTAATGCTCCGATGTGTAGGTGTGTCCCAGCATTCTCCCCTGTCCCCTTTCTGAGTTCTTTCCCATCTTCAGCGTCACTGGCTCACAAATTAACAATCACCTGAAACTGAGTTCACATTTTTATCTCCATCCCTGGCAACCATTTAAAAATAGTATTTTATGAATTCCATGAGAATTATGTATAGTGTATTTTGATCAGATCCATGTTCTTGCATCCTGCCATTCCAAATTCCTGTCCTTTTTAAAAAAAACCACTGAGTCCAATTTGTGCTACAGATACACGCAGGTGTAAGCCCATTCCCTAGAGCACTGGCTCTCAGCCTTCCTAATGCTGTCCCTCTTAACTACAGTCCCTCATGTTATGATGACCCACAACCACAAGGTTATTTTCATCATTAGCTCATAGATGTAGTTTTGCTATTGCTATGAATCATAATACAAATGTTTTTTGTGGATACAGGTTTGCCGAAGGTGTCTGGACCCATAGGTTGAGAACTGCCGCCCTACCAGGGAGCCACACCTTTAACAAAAACTAACTCCCCTTCTCTCAGTAGCTACCAATGTGTCCCACCCCCTCCAATGCTAGGGTTTTGTCTATCTTGGATTGTGTGCTGTCCTGAATGCTATGAATTCAAATGGGCAAGAACTGTCATGTCCAGAAAAAAATGTTTCATCGCAATTATCCACTTCCTCTGGACTTTCAAGTCTTTCTGCTCTCCTTTTCCATGGTGATGGCTGAATCTGTGAGGAAGGTATATGATATAGACATCCCAGCTAGGGCTGGGCATTCTGTAGGCTCCCACATTCCACATGTTGTGTGGTTGTGTGTCTTTGTGTTAATCAACATCTACTGCAAGAGGACACTTCCCTGATGAAAGCTGAGGGATGCTTTGTCTATGAGTATAGCGATGAGTCATTAGGAATCCATTTAATACTATGCTGATTTATCCCCGAGGGCATGTGACGTATCTAGCCACAGGGCCAGCTATGGGTTCCATCCTGTGGAACACTTGGTTTTATTTGTCTGATTTCCTAACACCTGCATTTTGAGAGAGAGCCGACCTGTATGCCACATCCAATATGCCCAGACTCATCCTTGCCCTGTCATTCCTGTTTCCTAGGGCTGCTAATGTTCCAACCATGTTCTTATCGTCTGACTAGAGTCCAGACTTAGGTTTGATTCCTTGTCTATCACTACTTATCAGATTGGCTGATTAACACACCTCTTAGTCATCTGTTCAACAAATCCAGAAATGAATGGAACACCACTCTGCACAAAGCGCTGAGCCAGGCTCTGGGTTCACGCCTGGGCAGAAATTGAATCTGTTGCATGCAGCCAGACTGTGCATTAGTGGTCTCTCAGCAAGTGGTTTCTCTTTATTTCCTGCTCATGCCTATTTTAAGTTAATATTGACTTAGCTCTATGTTACCATCATTCCAGCAAACACCCAGGCAGGACTTATGACAGAGGGAAAGAAATCTTAGAAAGGTTGATAGGGGAATTTAATGCTTCCCCAGAAATCACTAGTCAGTCATCACCATAGTCTTCCCTTCCCAGAAGGTCCCCAGAAGGCATCAATAGAGCATGTGTGCAGAAACCCCAGAGAAGGCAGAAGGTGCCAGGGCAGGACTCCATTCTGTGCAGGGAGCAGAGGACGGCAGAGTGGCGACTGCAGCCACTATAGTGCAGGAGCACACGGAGGGCTGTATGCCTCAGACAATGGCCAGAGCCAGTGTCTTAGGACATGAGTGTAGCCTTGACTTCAAGGAAGCCCCTGTTACCCAGTGAATCAGGAACAGGAATAGGGATGTGGAGCGAGGAGACAGCTCAGCTGGTAAAGCAATTGAGGAGCTGAATTTTGATCCCCAGCACTCAAGTAAAAAAACTGGTCAGTGGTTTGTGTTTATCATTCCAGAATTGGGGGTTCCAGGGAAGTAGAAACAGGAAGATCCCAGGGCTGGCCAGTCTGGTATAATGGATGTGTCCCAGGTCCTACTGATAGGCTGTTTCACAAAGATAAAATAGACTGCTCTCAAGGAATGCCACCAGAAGTTGACCTCTGGCCTGCACAAGCACATGTACTACACACACACACACACACACACACACACACACACACACATATATATATATCCAGACTTTACACACACACACATACACACACACACACCTGTATATATCCAGACTTTACACACACACACATATGTATATATCCAGACTTTACACACACACACACGCACACATGCACATGTATATATCCAGACTTTACACACACACACACACACACACACACACACACACACACATGTATATGTCCAGACTTTACACACACGCACACACATGGGGTGCTAACCAGAGGAAATAAATCTACTAAGCACCGTGGCACCCTAAGAATTATCTCTCTGCTGTATCTCTGTAGATAGTGGCTGGGCTCCTACCTTCAATAATGCACATTTTTAAAAATATTATTTATACCAGTTATTTCTAAAGAGTGCCTTGCGCAGGAGCGACCCTACTGCCTTACTCAGTTACCGAATCTGAAAATCAGACAGTGCAGCTGGCCAGCATCATGAAGCTTCATCCTGAAGGCCCACGGTTTTTCCCCACCCTGCCTGGGTTTTCTCTTAATGGTGGGTTTCAATCTCACTGTTGGTATGGCTTTGACTTTGTGCCTTAGTGTGTGTGGTCATTTGACCAAGAGGTCCCCATAGACCATATATTTTACTGCTTGATCTTAGTTGGTGGAACTATTTGGGAAGGAATAGGAGGTGTTGGGGAATGTGCGTCACTTGGGGGGGGGGGGGCTTTGAGGTTTCAAAGCCCAAGCCATTTCTATTATCTCTCTCTTTCCCTACTCCCTTTCTCCCCCTCCTCTCTCTGTTTCTCTCTCCCTACTCCTTGATGTAAGCTCTGAACTGTGTCTCTAGCAACATGTCTGCCTGCTTGCTGCCATGTTTTCCACACTGATGATCCAGACTCTAACCTTCTGGAACTGTAAACTCCTTTAACTCTTTCCTTTTTAAGTTGCCTTGGTCACGGAGCTTTGTCACAGCAATAGAAAACTAAAACAGTCAAGCATGGCCACATAAGCATGGCCCAGCCTCTGTTCTGATGTACAAGAGGGAGTTCTAGTCCCCAAGGTGCCCAAGAGATTTCTAGATGGATGTTTAAATTTTATAGATTGTGACTTTGAGTCACCTAAGGGAGATGGAACTGTATATTGACTTTTCCTTACCAAGACAGGAAAGCATCCTGCAGATACTGGCTATTTTCTACACCAGAAGAATGAGGGTTGCATGCCTGAACCTTTTCATGGCTGGCATGAAAACATTCCTCTTTTGTTCTCCCACAGTGACCTACCTGTAGGTCCCTTTGTTCTTGAATAGCAAAACTAGATATTATGGCAGCATCCCAAGTTCGACTAACAATAGACCTTTGTGCTTCATTTATACATCTGCAATTGGGCAAGTCCATAAGATCTTTGTTGAGTTTTTTTCTTGGTTCAGACATTTTCTGGGTCTTCTGTACTCGTGGGACCACACATAGCTCTAACCTCTAGTATCCTGACACCAAACACAGGGCTGTAGAAAACTTGGAAATATTTCACAGAAGCAAGGATGCATCTAAGCACACCAGTCACAAGAAATCAATTCTGGTTTATAAAAACTCTAGGGATCTGTATTCTGGAAGCTTCTCTGCAAATTCCTCTATACTTCATAGCTAATTCTAAAGGATATGATTCTAAATCTTCTGTACACTTTCCATGCTTGTGTGTGTGTGTCTGTTGTGTGTGTACATGCATGTGTTTGCATGCACATGCGTGTATGTACTTGTAGAAGCCAGAGGTCAATGTATGGTGTCTATTTCTCTCCATCTTATTTTTTCTTTCCTTTGGAGACAGGGTCTCCCACTGATCCTGTACATTCCCTGATTAGGCTAGAGTGGGTGACTATTTAGCTCCATGAATCTACCTTCCAAGGCCTCCCAGTCTTGGGATTATAGACACTACATGAACAGGCCTTTATGTGGGTGCTAAAAACTGATGCTCAGGTTCTTATGCTTGTTCATCCATCCTTTTACACACTGGGCCATGTCCCCAGCCATGTGTGGTTACCCAAAAGCTCATCCTTCAGAAATGATCTTTCTTCCAAGCATAGTGGGAACACTTGGGAGGCAAAGAGACGGAGAAGCAGGCAGATCTCTGTGAGTTCAAGGTCAGCCTGGTCTACATGGCCAGTTCCATGCCAGCCTGGACTGCATAGTGAGACCTTGTCTCAAAACCAGCGAATAACAAGCAAACAAATAAAAAGCTCTTTCCCTCCATGGAACCAGCCAATGTCACTGTGTGATCCTCCTGCTGAGTCTGGTTGTAGTTTTCAGGTTGTCATCAGTCGCCCTTAGTGCTACCAGATTTGTGGGAATGCTAGTGCGCTGTGCCAGAAGCATGGAGATTTCCTTGGCCCGGGAATCCTGAAACCAGTCTTATGTTTTAGAGTCAGGGAGATCTGAGCACACATGCCAATGACACTTGTGGAAAAGCAAGCCCAGGGAAACTCTTCCAGAGCCCGTCAGAGAGCTTGCCCATTCTATGAGATGAGCTTCCAACAATAGTTCTTGACGTGGCTTGCACTCAGCCTCAAAGGCAGTAGAGGCTACCCTGAATGTTCATTTCCAGTGCTTCCCACCGCTCCCTTAGTGCCTGTAGGCTAGAATGCCCTTTACAATTGATTTTAACGTTTAGACAAATCTTAAAGAGGCTTAGACTGTGCCTTGTCTGTTCCACTGTCATCATCATGAACCAGCCTGACCTTGGGGCCCATTTGCACCCACAGCAGTCAAGTGACTCCTGAGCCCATGACTTGAGTCAGGGCTCTCTTACTGGCTGTCTCCCTGTGGCCCAAGGCAACCATGTAATTAATGACAGGTGGGTCTGACATTGTCATAGCATCCCCAAAGCTTCATGTCCTAGGCATCCTCTATGTCCTGCCCATCATCACACTATGACCATCAGCATGGTTCGGCTGAAATGCCCCCCTGACCAGCCTTGGAGCCTTTCAGAGATCCTGCTTTGTAAACACGCGACCTCTTTGACTTGGCCTGATAAAAGCATATTGTGCTATTTAAGGAATTAAATGGACTTCAGGTATTTTTCAGTTAAGAGTAATGGACATCTATATTAGCCCTTCTTAGTGCTGTATATTTTACCTAGATTATTGTAATTACTAAGAATAATCGTCACTGAATTTCTCCTCTTCTGGGAGAGGGGAGCAGCAGGATGCTAACTTTGTTCTTTTCTGCAGAAGTCACTGAATGGGTGACAGTCATAAATGAGACTAACAATACACCTTTGACAGATAGGTAATTAGGGTGGCAGGTGGTGTGACAGTGGGGACAGGATAGTGAAAGGGGGGCATACGGTTAGAAAAAGCCTAGAAAAAGAAGAGGCTGTCGTGTAGATTCTAATGAGACAGTGACCTCAATTCTAGGCAGTCTTCTTGCATGGTCTTTCTGGATATTATGTTTAAATCGCTGCAATGTATAATAGAAATTCTTTTGTCTTTTATTTGAAAATCCAACAAGTCAAATATGCTGTGTTTGAAAGGCTCTGTAGAAAGCAGCCAGTGGTTAGATGTATGGAGATATATATATAATCTCCAGTGATCTCAGGAAGACACAGAGAGACACAGAAATGGGCCAGGCTAATACACTTCTCTTTCAATGTTAGTGCTGCCTCTACTGCCAGTACGGCCTCCTCGGCCTCTATGGCCGCTGCACCCTCTGCCTTCCAACGTTCTTTCTTCTGATCATTGTCTGCTGGAGAAGGAAGCTGTGAAACAAGATGCTGGTTCTGTCAGAATGAATTATCAATTTGATCCAGCTAACTTCCTGTTCTGATTGGCCTATGAGCCATTTCTCTGCCTCTGAACAGGAAGACTTACGTGTTCTGGGGATGCCATTCTCTGCTCCTCCACTAAAGCAACTAAACTGCTTTCTGTGTTTTGCTTTTCTTTCTTTCCTTTTTTAAAAGACACTGCTGTAGACCCACGGAATCCGAGCTTTCTAGACTTCAGAAACCGTGAGTTAGTTATTAGATGTTAGGCTTTTTAAAGTGCCCCATTTCTTTAATAGAATTAGTTTTTCATTAAAAAGTTAATTGAATTTTTTTAAGTGGAATAAGTTTTACATCCAACAGACAGGGCGAATATTTCAATCTGAGCAGATTGCTACACTGTAGCTACTGCACACATGCATTCCCTTCCAAATTCTGATCCACTCTGGGCCATCTTTAAACTCTCCTAATAAAACAAGCATTTCCTCCATACATTCTAGTGACTGGCTGGTGGTTACTGACCCCATGAGAAGCTGAGGGTGGGGAAGAGTCCCTAGAGAAAGAGGTGAGGCAAATTCCACCCCTCGGTGACCTTGGCTCCAAACCCTGGCAAGATCAGAGTCCACAGAGAATGGAGGGAAAGGCTATAGGGGAAACATAAAGTAAGGCCACAGAAGGGCCCTGATGGGGGATTGGAGGGGATTTTACTAACATCCAGTAAGCCAAATAATGGAGAGGATTGGGGAATGAGTTCAGCAAATATCTCACAAAATCTGTGCCTACAGGAACTATCAAAAGAAGTCTGACATCCTTATTGGTGGAGAATTCTATGTTATTTGCCTATAAAATGCTGGTACATGTGAAAGGGAAATGACACCAGCATTCAAAAGGCAGAAATACGTGTAAATGAAGACAGGCCACGGAGGCCATTCATAAGACTGGCACCGACTCACTAAGACAACAAGCTTTCTGAAGACAGGCCACGGAGGCCATTCATAAGACTGGCACCGACTCATTAAGACAATGAGCTTTCTGGCAGTTCTGCCCTCTTTCAAGGAACAGACAGCATAGGTCTGCGGGCTCCAGGACTCCACCTTGCAGACCCTGGTGCAGAAGAGCCGAGTTCTTAAAATGTTGGCAGTCGTTGAGACATCACACGATTTATCCCGACAGCTGCATTTTCCATGCTGGATACGATCTGGGGAGGCAAACATGTCAAAAGTCCTATAAAAGTTTTCTATAAATATACATTTTAAACAAGCACACAGAACTGCCATCCATCCGCCCCCAGACGTCTTGCTGAATATTAAGCCATGTCCTCAGAGATGACAGGGAGAGCTCTAAAAAGGGGAACCCTGAATGGTCTTATTTCTGGGTTCCAAAAAGAATTCCTCACAGCCCTGTCCTGCCTCATTCTTATTTAACCCTCAGTGTGCCAAGTCATGATCTTAACTTAGAATCTGTGAACTAGAACAAACTCAGTAAATGACCATGAGCCCAAATTGAGTAACCACATGTTGGCCATCCTAGCCAACACAGGGAGCTTTGGCACTGACTTCCTAGGCAGCTTGGTAAATCAGTTTTGTCCAGCGGAATCTCTTGGTATATTCAGACAGGGTTTCTAAAGTCCTGACCTCCTCTCCCCCAGGCTGAGACTTGACCCTTCCCTATTTCCCATCTTTTTGGCTTAGAACACTGAATCTTATCTAATGGATAATTTGTGGGTAGAGATGGCCCTCGTTTCTGGTGATGGCCTCAGTTGTATTACCAGTGACTGCGTTGACTTCACAGCTCTCAGTTCTGAGACAAGCATTTGCAGCCAACGGCCAAGGAATAGGGGTACAGTGCCTCCTGTTCATCTGTAACCTGGTGAGCTCTAAGTACACCTCACACTGGAAATGGAAAGTCTCAATCTGTGTCTTACATCACATCACCCACTGGGACTTCCAGACTCGTAGAATTGCATAGGGGATATGGAGCAAAAGGAGATATGGTTCCCTCTAGATAAATAAATAGATGGATTAAATGAAAAACTGCATTTCCAAAGAGAGGGAAGGGTCCAGAGCTGGCAGAAGGTTTGGGAGATCTTGACCTTATGCCTTATCTTTTACAGGCTACTTTTATAGTGTGCTTTCACACACATTTGCACAGCCCTGGGTTCCCACACACTCTTGTTACCAGTCTGCCTTGGTGAAACTTCCCAGTCTTCCTAAGAACTGTCGTCTTCATATGCTAATCCCACAACGTTCTGTGGCCCAGATGCTTATATAACTCTCTCCTGAGGTCCTATAATTCTTGATATCTCTTTTTACCCATGGATCTCCACACTCAGTTCAGAGGTGTCTGCATGCACCGTCACGGCTTCCCTCATTGCTAGATATGATCACACCATTTGAATGAAGAAAACTTAAGTGTGAATCCTCAGAGAGAACACCAGCCTCATTTGGGAGAAAACCATGAGCTGTCCCTATCACATGACATCAGCTAGAATGAACTCTGCCATCTTCTTCCATTTTCTCTTAAGGCCAAGACACAAATACCTACTTCCTATCATCTGAGTACTGATTTAGGGACAAGTGTAGATTAATTCTGGACTCTGGTAAAGCCAAGATACTCAGGTTTTGTACACAAAAAAGGGCATCCTTTTCCTGAGATGGTTAAGAAAACAACAGATGCAGATCTACCAGCAGCCCAACTCCCAAGGTCTTGCTAGATACAGCAGGACCCCCTTTCTCACTGAGAACTGAGGAGCTCTCAGAGGCCATGTGCCTGCACCCAGTGTTCCGAGAAGCTGGGAAGCTTGGACTGAACTATAGCCATGGTACCCCAATCACGGCAGCAGCCTGTTCAAAATCAGGTCACTCTTCAGGCCTCTAATAAAATCTAGAATCTCCTACTTCTGTCCTAACTCTGAAGAAAAGACTGAATAGATAAAAATTTGAGAGAAGAAAATTGTTTAGATGCATGAGTGTCTTTTAAATATTTTATTCTTTAAAAGGTTCATGATGTATATAATACATCTTCATCGTATCTACTCCTCCTTTCCAATCCCCTCAGCAATTTCCCTCCCAACATCATGTCCTCTTTTTTTTCTATTTCTTATTACTTTAAACCCACTGAGTCCAATTAGTGCTGCCCGTCTGTGCATGAGTGTGGGATCACCCACTGGGGCACAGGAACCTACCAGTAGCCATTCTTCCTCCCCCAGTAGCCATCGTGTGCCAGTAGCTTCTTAACTAGGGATGAGGGCTCATGCACCCATCCTATCTATGCTGGAATTTCTAATTGGCTTGGTCTTGTACTGGTCTTATTCAATTACCACAGCTGCTCTGAGTTCATGTGTGTAACAGAATCCTTAAATGTTTATTAGGTTTTTATGTGTATGAGTGTTTTACCTGCATGTTTATCTGTGCTCCATGTGCATGCCTAGTGCCTACAGAGGCCAGAGAGGGCATCTGATCCCCTGGGACCAGAGTTACAGTGCCTTCACTACCTTTCCACACACTTCTTTTGCTATCTATGGTCTGTTAATCCCTAATATGTCATATATTAAGCCCCATACTCTGCTTTATCGTCATATCCATTCATAGGGAAACCCTGTTTTCATTTCTATTCTTCCAGCCTCTTCTACATTTCAGAGTCTTTGAAGTAATTACCACTGATGTGTTGGGAAAACTCTAGAAGTAAAATTCATCCTTTCCCACTGAGCAGCCCAGTAATTCAGAAGGGACAGTCATGTAACCAAAATGTATGTAAGAGTTACCTTGGGTGATACTGGACTATTGCAAACATGATAGAAAGAACATGGTTGAAATGTATATGTAGTCACTGCTATTACAACACATATTTAAATATTTTGGTACATGTTTCCTAGGGAATCAAGAGGCAACATCCCTCTTTGGATTGACTTTCTCAGGGTACCGTTAGGAAATGATAATAGCTAAACTCTTATTTCCCAATTGATTTCTAGAGAGATGCCATGCCGATTGGAAGGGCTTTCTGCACATAGAAACTTTTTTTCTTTGATTTTTGGCTAATCTTCTGTGTAAGTGGTGAAGCAAGCAGAGCTGCATAAGAAATGAATCTTTTTGTTTCTGATTTAGCCATGCTCCATGCTGTGGCCAAAACATAAATAAAATGTGTATTTTGGAATTGAAGACTAATTACCCCTCATAGACAGAATACAGATTGGGTTTTGAATAAAAGCTATGTTCGCCACAGAAAATCTTTATTTTGTGTATATATAATTCCTTGTTGATGTTGCATGTTCAATAAAGATGATTGCTATGATCTCCACATCCCTAAGCCTTGAGACAGTAAGTTGGCAACAACAAAACTGTAGACTATCTATCACTCAGTGCATTCACATATTCTCAGGATTTCCGCCTCAGAATGCAGTTTGCAAGGGAACAAGCCAAATCCCCTCCAAACTTCTGGAATTCTGGGTATGGATGTTTTATGGGGGATGGGTATAGTTAATACTAGTGTCTATCCAAGTGTGCACTAATGAGTGCATGCAACCACTGAGTAACCCCTGCAGAGGCCCAATCTTTTCCCTCTCTCTGTCCAGAGAAATTTACCTGTAAGCTGAATGTTTGACTGTGAACGAGTCTCTGACATTTTTTGCTTAGGGGATTATGGGATTCGGTAAACAATGAAGAGATACAGTTAAACTGGTTTAATAGCAAACTGGTTTAATAGCAGCGCTAATGCGTCCCTCCTTCATGGCTGACCCAGGAGCTTGAGGTTGTTACAGCATCGAGCAGCATTGAGAGAGCGCATCTAGAGTTGGTCATAACTGACTGCAGGGAGCATGAATTTGGACATGAGAAGCACAATTCTTCACTTGCCTGGTCTGGTGCTATGACCTCTGTGTGCCCTCCAGGTTTCTTACCTGTAAGGTGTGTGTAGTCCTAATATCACCTGTTTCTCATGGCTGCTCATGGAACAGTGGAGAGCTACCTTGGTCTATGGCTCTGTGGTTCCTTTGATTTGTCTGTGTTTTCGAGCCTTGCTATTAAGTATACAAAGGTACAGGATGGCTCTAGCCTCTTGGTGAGCTGACTTCCTTATCAGTGTCAAAGTGGCTTCTAAACACTATCAGTCAAGAATGCTTTATTCTTGAATCTATTGTGTTTAATATTAAGAAAAATGTTTCAGGTTAACTTTGGTGGTTTCTATAGGATATTGTTTGTGTTTGTTTGCTTATTTTGATTTTGGTTTGTTTTTACCCTTTTGGTGGCCCTTTATCAGGTAGAAAAACCTTTATCTTTAAATTCAGGGGCTCAACCTCACTTGCTTAATGTACTTATGGATGTGATTGTTGAGCTCCTTGGTTTGAAAGGTCTGGTCAGGCTCCCTTTCCTTCTTGCTCTGTTCTTGCCTTTGAATGGCTTAAATGTTCCTAAAATTCCAATTTAATTTTTTGACAGGCCCGTTGGCTTTGTTTCATTCCTCAGGATGAAACTTGAGCGGTTTCTTTGAGATTGGCCTTGAGCAGATTTATCATAGTCTGCTCCTGACACCGTATACCTCACCCACAGCAGAGGAGCTTCCAGTGCACCTCTGACACAGCTTTCTGTTTCCACTCCCCACCACCAAGCCATTATCTTGTGTTTTACTTTTATCCATAAAGTAAATTCTGGCCAAGCTATTATTTTTAACTATCAATAGTATAATTTAAATAATGAAAAATTATTTTTCAAATAGGGACCTCATTTGGTTCCTTTCCCTCCCTTGAACATCACTAAGCTTGAAAACTTGGCTTCAGCTTCATCTTGGAACATCACACAAGGCAAGTACGTGCACACAGCCTCTGAGTTCTGACATAAACTTGTCAAGAATCAAGCTGAAATCCCCCTGACCTGAAAACTGGGCCATGGGGTTTTCCGGGGTCAGCCAGTGTAGACCCAGACATTCACACGTCACGTGGTGCAGGCTAATGTGTGCCCAGGCATCTGAGGGTTTGCAACAGTGGGGACAATTTTTCCTTCTGTGTGCAGGACCCTTTAACATCTCCCAGGCTGTGTCTCTCCTGGAGAGTCATCTAGTCTTTTAAATATCTGAAAAGGTTTTACTTTTTTTTATTATTTATTTATTTATTTATTTATTTAAGATTTCTGTCTCTTCCCTGCCACCGCCTCCCATTTCCCTCCCCTTCCCTCAATCAAGTCCCCCTCCCTCATCAGCCCAAAGAGCAATCAGGGTTCCCTGCCCTGTGGGAAGTCCAAGGACCGCCCACCTCCATCCAGGTCTAGTAAGGTGAGCATCCACACTGCCTAGACTCCCACAAAGCCAGTACGTGCAGTAGGATGGAAGAATGGATGAAGAAAGTATGGAATATATACATATTAGAGTATTACTCAGCAGTAAAAAAAAAAAGGACTTCTTGAATTTTGCATACAAATGGATGGAAATAGAAAACACTATCCTGAGTGAGGTAAGCCAGACCCAAAAAGAGGAACATGGGATGTACTCACTCATATTTGGTTTCTAGCCATAAATAAAGGACATTGAGCCTATAATTAGTGATCCTAGAGAAGCTAAATAAGAAGGAAAACCCAAAGAAAAACATATAGGCATCCTCCTGAATATTAACCTTCATCAGGCGATGAAAGGAGACAGAGAAAGGTTTTACTTTTAATTATGGAGAATGTTGAATGCATACTTTGATTCTTTTCCCTTTGGTTAAAAGTTTGTCCTGCAGGCATCTTACTTGAATTGGTTTTGGAATGACATCACCGGCCAGCCTCTTTGTTACTACACACAGCTCTGGGTGTCTCTGAACTGCTTCTTGGTGGCTGCCTTGAGTGGTTGGATTAAGATCTATCTGCCCTGCTGTTGTTTCTGTGACTTTATTTTTTCTGGCTGAAGCTCATTACGATTCTTGTGTCTCTGGGTCCCAAGTTTGGAAGATTTTCAGCGTTTCTCCACAGTTTTTCTCCCCACATTTCCTCCATAGTTGATTGTTCCTTTTGTTCTCTGCTCTTTGGGGATCCACCACCCAGCTCCCAAATCAATACACAGAGACTTATTCTTCCTTTTTAATACCTGCCTTTAGCTTGGCTTGTTTCTGCCCAACTTTTTTATCTTAAATTATCCCATTTCTCTTTAACTATGTTTTGCCTCTGGGGTTTTTAACCTTTTTTTATTCTGTATATCTTTCTTTCCCTCTTACTCTGTGACTGGCTGTGTGGATGGGTGACTGGCCCCTGGTGTCCTCTCTCCTTCTCCTTTCTTGCCCCTCCCTCTTTCATTTCTTTTTCAATTTATTCTCTCTGCCTGGCTTCCCTGCCTAACTATTGCCATTCAGCTTTTTATTAGACCAATCAAGTGGTTTAGGCAGGCAAAATAACATAGTTTTACAGTGGTTAAAAAAATGCAATATAAAAGATTGCAACACAACTTTGCATAATTAATCAAATATTTCACAGCATCAAAGAATGTAACACATCATTAACTACTATTTCACACCTCACCCTTCCTTAAGTACCCTGCTTGAAACCCTCCTGTAGCTGGTTCATGCTGTTGCTTTATACATTTGTCTTGCTTGCCAACATTTAACTTATTATGACAGCATGATGCTCACTAGGGGTTTCTCCAAAACATCCTATCTGCTAACAGTCTAGTCTTCTGTGGTTTTTATATTTTCCTTATATTTGCTAATTTCACACAGTGAAATAAATGTATTTGCCCTCCATTTTCCCTTCAGTTTTCTCCAGATTTTTTTCACACCCCCTCCCAACTTCATGCCATCCTTTTCTTTTATGACCTAGCAAGTCCAGGCAGCGCTGCACATTGTGTGTGAACTGGTGCAATGTCTTTTGAGTTTAGCAAGCACCTTTATGCCTTCCACCTTTCAGTTTAAGCTTTTACCTATTGAGTTTTGCTATAATTTTGCTATAAGACAATTATAAAACTGCTTTGTTGACTTTGCAAAAATCATTCTGTGTTGATTGTGGGTCAGTTTTAGTATATGTAATTACTTCTCCACGACTCATGATTTCCATATTCTGGAATTCCTCCTGGAAGTTGTTTGTTTGTTTTGGCTTTGTTGAGAGGTCATTTACACAGCCCAGATCCGATGCTTTCAAAGTGGGCAGTTCAGTGTGCTCTCTGCATCCCTTGACCCCTCCTTTCTCTGACTTGAGAAGGATCCTCTCTTCCAAAAACAAAAAGCTGTCACCCCCTATTCTCTTTGCACATAATGCCCCTGAAAATTCCTCAACTTTCTGGCTGTATATTGTCTATCCTGGACATTTAAATTTGTGTGGTAATTTATGATTTATTTTTCTCACTTAGCAATGTGTTTTCAAGATCCACTCACATTGTAATATTTAGCATCCCTTCGTTCTTTTCTATGGCTGAGTAATTGTGCATGGATTGAGCATAATGCATTTTATTTATCCACTCATCTATGTAATAATGTTGATGGTGTTCACATATAGCAAGTTTTTTTATTGGATGTTATTAGGGAAATTACCTACCTGAGTGGTAGATGTTCTAAATATTATTCACCGCCACTCTGAGGTGTGATTGTTACTGAGTGATCATTTCATCTTTCTGGTTCTTGATTTTGTATCTGGTAGACCAGACTAGACTACTGTTGCATCCTAAGATAAATATTCCTCACTGTATCGGCGTAAATAAATGCAATGCAGATACTAAAGAATATTCACACTTTAATGATAAACTTACAGAACCAAAGTTCCCGCGTGGCACAGGAGGTAGGAAGGAAAAGGGCCGGAGCCACCTCCCGTGCGCCCATTTATCTGTAGGCATTCGCTGGAGGCAAACCCCGCCCCCTAAAGGGGCTGTCTTAACCCTACACCTCACTTTCAAGGTAAAACCCTTATGTCCTATGCCAGTGCTCCCAGTCTTGATATGTAGTGTTGGGAGCTGGCAGCATTTCCAGACCTTGTGACTGCTGAGCTCTGACTCAGAGCCTTTCAGGTGGCTCTTCCCCTGCCCTGAGGGGTTTCCCCTGCCCATGTGTGTGCAGATCTGCTCACTGAACCCCCACATAAAACCTCCCTGGGTCCCGGGAATCCTCTCTGTGTCCACCTTTTCCATTTCTAGTCCTGGGTCCTGTGAACTGTTGTTCAGGTATGTCCCTTCAGCTTTGTGGGGCTTCCAGGCTCCTCCTCTTGGGTCCCCCATGTACCCTGAAGCCGTTCTCAAAATTAAACACCCCTGCAGCTGAAGTTAGCTGGTCAGTTGACATCTTTGTGCTCTTTGGTGACAAATAGTAAAGGGTGAGTGGTCATCAAAGGTGTGCAGATGACATAGACTGTGGGAAACCTAAATAAATTAATTACAGTTTACATTGAAAATCCAGCCCTTCAGAGGGTGCCCCGTGGTCTAGGCTTCCCCTGGTAGGATGGGCAATATATTGGTGAGCAATCTTTTAGGAAGCCATTGTACTGCTTGCTTCCGTGAGTAAGGGTACATGTCTGTGTCTTCCCACAGGTCATCAGCGAGTTCGAAGCCTCCCCTGACTCGTTCTCCTACAGAATTCCTAACCTGAGTCGGAATCGACAATACAGTGTCTGGGTGGTGGCGGTGACGTCAGCCGGACGAGGCAACAGCAGTGAGATCATCACTGTCGAGCCCCTGGCTAAAGGTACGTGAACCAGAGTGGAAGAACCTTAAAGCCCAGCACAGCTCAATGGTTGTTAGGCCCCTGCTTTCCCTGAAAGAAAGCTTGTGGGCATCATATTCCAGCTAGTCAGTTTCTGGCTCTGTGTACCAGTTGTGAAAGCAGCTTCCCTCGTGGTGAACACAGCGCCAAAGGCTGATTCAGGCTTCATATACTATAAGTGTGTTTGGGAGAATTAGTGATAATCACTACCTGCCATTTTCTCCAAGTTCTTTTTTCAATCAGGTTCACACTTATTAAAAAGACATGCCTGTTTCACAGTGTGTGAGATTTGAAATGTTACAAACATAAGAATCACCAGCTATTGATTAACTGTTCTTAATTGCTAGTCAATGACAAAGCAACCAAGCAACCTATGGAAGAAAGAGTTTATTTTGGTTTATAGTTCTAGAGAGAGCCACTATCCTGGCAGGGAGGGGTAGCCTTTCTCGGCCAGAGCAGAACGCTGAGAGATCACATCTCCAGCCACAGCATGAAGCAGGAGTGAACTGGAAGTAGATGAGGCTATAAACCCTCTAAGCCCACCCCAGAGGTATATCCTCCAGCAAGACCTCACCTGTCAAGGATTCCATAAACTCCCCAAACAGAACCTTCAACTGGGGACCAAACATTCAAATCCATGAGCCCACGAGAGATGTTTCTCATGCAAACCACCACACAGTTCATTTGTGAAATGCCACAAAAGTAACAAAGAGACTTGGAGTCAGTAAGGACCAGAGCATCTTTATACATCAGTCTGGGGCCTTGTCTCACCGCAACAGCAGCAGATCATCGAAAGCAGACAGCCATGTTGTTCGCTGTGCTGGTTGTAAGTGCTCCCACAGTGTGATCACGTCAGCCTTTGCAGAGTCTACTTCCACGAATCCTAATTCCAGTCTCGTCAGGCGATGCCTCTTGACTCTGCATTGGCAATATAGTTCTAATAAAATGTCTAATGAGACTGAAAGGAAAAACCCAGACATTCCAAACTCCTGATTTTTACCTCCCAAAGTCCTTAGTAACATGCTTGTAGTTACGGTAGCTGGGGAATGCATGGGCAGCTGAAGACGGTGAGGGAAGAAGAAAGTTCTACAATTTCAATACGAACACAGACAGGTAAAACATCAATTTAAAAAATAAATACATTGGAATTCTTGTCTGTTGTACTCTTTAGCCGTGATGATATCCACATCCACCTTCTAACACCCAGAAAGCAGTGGAGTCCAGGGAAGGCATGGTCTATAAATTCTGCCCTGTATGATAAATAGGTAGGAATTCTTGCAGGCCCTTCCCATCTGCAGACAGCCTGATGGAAGTAGGGGTGATCCTACACTGTCAGATGGGGCTCAGATAAAAACAGGCTCCTTTGGAGTGGGACTGACCAGGAGAGGCTGTATTGAAGTTATTTTATAAATCAATCCCTGGAGTGGCAATATTCTACTCAGTTGTAAAGTATGTGTGAAACTCTGCATTGGTCCCTGGCACCACCAAACAAACAAATTATTATTTAAATGCCCATTATACATTAGACACTAACTGAAATACAAGGAACTTAGCTCACAAGGTTTGACTGTGGAATCAAATCTTCCTAAATCTTGGCAGTTTGTCCCTGTAATAGCGGAGCCCAACACAGAGACTTCTGACAAGACAGTTCACCTGGAGGGCTCACTTCATGTGAAGTGAAGGCTGGGAAATAGTGTCAAGTTGAGTTTCAGAAGAAGGAGGGTTTGCTTATTGCAGAACCGTTTCTTCTAAGGATGAGCAGAACAGACACCCCTACCCTCAGGGAGCTCACAGTTTTGTGGGAGATGGTCTGTAAGCAGCATCAAAAAACCCACGCACAATGGCCGACTGCCCCAAGTGTTATCCAGAAAAACCACAAGAGGTACAGGGGCAGTGAAAGTCCACAGACATGAGACCCCAAGGACAGTGCAGAGGCAGTGGATGGCCACGGGCAAGAGACCCCAAGGAAAGTGGGGAGACGGTAGAGGGAGGCCCACGGGCATGAGACCCCAAGGAAAGTGGGGAGACAGTGGAGGACCACAGGCATGCGTAAAAGCTGGAAAAGATAAAGGTGACGTGTAAAGATGAAACCAGTGAGGTCAGGAGGCTGCAATTAAAAGTCAGCTCTCAGGAGCAGCAGTGTCGGAACTGAGTGGAGCTGCCAGAGGGAACAGCATACACTGAAGACCAAAGGAAAATAGGCCTGGGCTTGCAAGGGCATCGGGATTGTGTTCGGGATTTCAGACCTCACTCAGAGTGAAATGCAAAGCTACTGTAGGAGATTTAAGGAGGGAAGCTCATGCATGATTGTGTGTGTGTGTGTGTGTGTGTGTGTGTGTGTCTATCTCTCTGTGTGTGTATCTGTGTGTTCACTTCTCTCTCTGTCTCTGTCTGGCTGTGATAAACTTTATTTCAGAACTGCTTCATATTGCAGAAGTGAAGGGTACATACAGACAGAGCTGCCATTTATACCCCTCCAGTTTCTCTTATTACTGACTTCTTTAAGACTACACAGTTCTTTATACCATGAGTTTGAATATGTGTTTACACATATATACAACATGTATGTGTGTATAAATGTGTGTGTATGTGTATTCCTGAAAGTGAATGGCCATTTAAAAGCTTTAACGGTCCACACTCTGCCCCTGAGGGCATCCTCCTAAATATAAAAAACAGTCTTGGGGGACTGGGAAAGAAAAATGCCAAAACCCCACCAAGACTGATGGTAAAAGCTGCCCCAGCCTTAGACCATCCCCACCTCCATAACGAGTTGTTTCACACACATGACCAGACAGCCTAGAAAAGTTCCTCACACCAAAGCCCAGCTTCTGAGGCAGCTGGCCTTGGCCCACCATGTTCAGGACAATGGAAACAGGAATGGTTTTTGTCATTTGTAATACTCAGTGATCTGTGCCAGACTCGTTTCCAGGGATCCCAGGGTTCCTGCCCTCCCCTCCTGTGGCCAGAATTAAGCCCAGAACCATGCAGGTCTCCCAGCAGCTCTGGTCCCATTTGTATGGCTCCAGAGTAAGTTTGGGGCTTCCCACTTGTGATCTCCATGTCTGAGTATCTAGCCAGGTTGTGCTCCTCCAAGGAGAACCTGCCTTTCCTTTCTGCGTAATCAGCCTCCAGTGCATGTCCAAGCATGCTGGCTCAAATAAAGGACAGCCTCTGCCTTGGTGTTTGTGCACCAGGACATAGTGCCTGGAGGGTGGTACATGTGGGAATTGTTCTCCAGTCCTGAGAATCACCGAAAGTAGTGGCTGGGATCAAACCACTGTCCCAAGCCAAATAACCACCCTTAACTGTCCCCTTTCCTTAATGTGTGCATGAGTTTAAGACCAAACTGTGTGGAGAAATGGACAAAGTATCATACAGCCAGTAAATAGCTTTGGTCCAGATTTACTTCCCCTGGCTGTTGGACTTTATGTTTTATGGTGTCTATTCTCTCAGATATTAAAAGTATATTTTAACGTGTGGTTTTGGGGGCTGAGATGAATCACTTCATAAAGTGCTTTGAAAAAATAATAGAGCTCATAGAAACTCACAGCTTGCAGTTGCCTGGCTTATGAAACACCGAGTGTTTAATATACTGTTAATATTTCATTAGAAGAAGAAAAAGATGCCGCAATGGGGAACTCTCATCCGTGAAAATGTCCTTACAAGGAAACCCCCTTATAAGGCAGCCGCCAGAGAATAGCACCAAAGCTGCAGTGTTGATTGGCTCTGGGGGGCTACTCTGTTGGGAAGATCACCTTGGCTCTGTGTAGATAGTCTGCTCTTTGGTGTTATAGCTCCTGCACGGATCCTCACCTTCAGTGGGACGGTGACTACTCCATGGATGAAGGACATCGTCTTGCCCTGTAAAGCTGTTGGAGACCCCTCACCTGCAGTAAAGTGGATGAAAGACAGGTAACCAGTAACCCAATATATGCCTTTTAGCGAACTCTTAGCCAGTATGTCAGGAAGCCTTGGACTAAGTCAGTGTGATTTTACTGTGTGTGTGTGTGTGTGTGTGTGTGTGCGCGCGCGCTCACACGTGCACATACATGTTCACATGCATACATACTATTTTTTGTAGTCTAATCTAGCCAGCCCCAAACTCTATGATTAAGGATGACCTTGAATTTCTGATCTCCCGCCTCCATTTCCCCGTAATCCCATAGGATTAAAGGCATATGCCACCATGCCCAGTATATTTAGTGCAAAGCATCACTCATACATGCTAGGGAAGCACTCTACCTGCTGGGTTACATGCCAACCCCTTACTTTATGCATATTAATAGAAACTGAAGAAACCTAGCACTCTCCTGAAATGAGGTAGAAAGAGCAGCCAGCACCAACCTTCAAGCATTGCAACTCCATTGGGAGAAATTGCTTAGAAGCATGCGGCTTTGATCAACTCTATGTATTAGTCCTCTATCAATCCAGAACCAGAAATCTATGAAAACCCTTGTGAGGAAAGGAACCAGACCACCAATTATCGCAGTGGCGTTTGCTCTGTGTTGCCAAGGCATGGAGACAAGGTGCTCAAGTCATCAGGAGCTTTTCCAGCTCTCTCTTCTTCAGAGAGTACGGACAATACAACCTGAGGCACATGCCCCCAGAAGGAACTTTAAGAAATGGAATTCGGGGGTTGGAGAGATAGTTCAATACTGACCTGGCAGGGGACCTGAGGGGACCCAGCACCCATATCCAGTGCCTCATAACCGCCTGTCACTCCAGCTCCAGGGGGATCCAAAAGCCTCTTGCCTCCATGGGTAATACGTTTACACACCCCTCTTCTCACATACACACATAATTAAAGCAAAATAAGAGATGGAACACAGTCCCGTGTAGTTCCAGCTCTTGAGAGGTGAATGTAGGAACATTGCCAGTTTAAGGACAGCCTTCTGGGCCACATTGCAAGACCCTGTCTTGAGATAAAGAAATCAAACCCATTTGGACTCAGCCAACAGGAAAACTGGTTCTCCATGCTCTGTAGTGATTACTATAATAATAAAACCAAGACAGAGGGAGAGTAATGAGTTCTGTCCACGTGTCTCTTAAACATGCTTTATCACTATGCAGGGGAAGAATTTCAGATATAAATAGAGGCTGAACATTCATTAATAGGCATGGAGATTTAAAATAACGGATTCAGAAGGGTGCCTATTTTCAAACAAAAGCACTTACAAGCGTAAATGATTGAAATAATGGGTTGGGTCCCGTGAGCAATTTTCTCGTTGCATTTTAAGTTGGTTAATCCAAAGCAAATTCATAAGCTCCCTGGGTCAAGCTGGCACTCTGCCTTACCTGGGAGTGACCCTACTCAACTGGACAAGCTGCCACCCTGACTGTGGTTGTGATGACAAAGAACTCTTCACAGGAGGGTCAGCTCCATGTTCCCTGGAGAGGCCTTGTTGTTCTGCATATGTTAAGTTCATTAAGAACTGTGATTTGAAAGTGATTTTAGGTCTATAGAAGATTGCAAAGTTTAGTTTGCCATGCATGATTTGATCAAGTTGGCCAACAAGAGTTTCTCACTCTTGCCACAGTGAGAAAGTCCCCAAAGGCTGAGTAGTAGAGGAAGGCATGTGCACGTGACAATAGTCGTGAGCACCTGACCACTCGATGAGCTAAATTCTTGGCAATTGACACAGCTCTAACCTTCTGAATGAAAGAATTAAAAAAAAATTCTCCACTAGTCAGCAGTTTAGTCACATAATCACAAGAAAGTTATTTTATAATGCAAAAATAATTGAGGTTGCAATTTGCTGTTTGCTCCGGAGAAAGGCTTAATGCTTTTTGCCAACCTCAGCTAATGTGGGTTGTAATTTCTTTAATCTGTGCATTTTTCTTCCTGTGAGGTAGTAACGGGACACCCAGCCTGGTGACGATTGACGGCCGTAGGAGCATCTTCAGCAACGGAAGCTTCATCATTCGCACAGTGAAGGCAGAGGACTCGGGCTATTACAGCTGTGTCGCCAATAACAACTGGGGATCAGATGAGATCATCCTAAATTTGCAAGTTCAAGGTACAAAGCTGGAGGCCTCTTGAGTGGCCTTTTACTACATGCAGATAGCAAAACTGAGCCAACTCAGAAATAGCTCATTGCTGTTTTTATTTGGTAAATACCATGTTCATTTAGCAAGATAGAGACTGAACCAATCAAAGTGATGTGTGAAGTCCTTCTGTTTTTTTGTTATGTATAAAATGTCCAATCTTTCTATATGTGAATATCTCTAAAAAAGCCATTCTTGGTCATTTCAACTCATGCATGGTTTACACATGTGTGTATAACCAGTACAGCATTCGTGGCAAGTTAGTCTCTGAGTGTGATCATTTATGTCTGCTAACTAAGCCAATAAACAATGACATATCTTGCATCAACTACAAAGCAAAGTAGAATAACAAGAGACATAGAGTTCCAGCCATTCGTGGAGTTGCCCACTGAAGCTCTAAGCTAATTGTTAATATTTTGTTTTTGATGCAGGACATTTAATAATTTATTGCCATACAAAAATATACACAACAACTTTCAAATAATGTGATATTAAATCAGTGTGCAAAACCCACATGGCAATTGAATGGTTTCAGATTTAGTTGAAGGAGGAATATTTTTATCAGAGGAAAATTAAAGCGTGTGATTCTTTGGATTCAGATATTGTCACGTTAATAGATCGCAGCAAATGAAAATGCCATCATTACTCTCCTGTACAGGACAAGATGGCAAGGGACCATATGTTCTAACATTACTGTATAATCTATCTTGAAATTTGAGTTAATTGAAGTCAGGATAGTTCTAGGGAATTATTGAAGGTACCATTAAATTATTTTTCCTAAGCAAATGGGTCAGTGTTTCAGGCCTTTGGGTCAACATTTCCGGCTTGCCTCCCAGGAAGTAGGGATGTTTTCTGTGAGTGCTCTCTAAGTCTGGGATGATTTGATTGTGAATCAATTTAGCGTTTTGTCCAGAATTGAATTAAGGCCATTGTTTAGCAGTCTGTGTCCCTCCATCCTTACATGAGGTTGGGTACACATGACCATAACCACTGTCACATCACAGCTTTGGTTTTCAGAGTTCTTTGTGCATGTATATGTGCGCCAGTGTGTACATGTGTCCGCCTAAATGTGTGTATGTGCATGTGTCTGTGTATTTGTGTAGTTGTGTATCTGCTTGTTTGTATCTGTTTATGTGCATATGTGTGCACATATATGTGCTTGTTTGTGTGTATGTGCTTGTGTGTATGCTGTTCCTTGAAACGTGGAAGTTTTAATAATTATTCTTCCTGCTAAATGAATCTTCCCTTTCCTTTTTCTTGGGAAAAGCAGAATAACTAAGCAAGTGTGTCTATCATTTACACTTAACTTCCTGACTGAAGTTCAGAATAAATTAGTGCCTGTGTCCTCAGTAAATTTAAAGATTTCAATCTGTCATGAGCAACTCAGGAGTCTAAGGATGGTGAGAAAATGAATTGTGTGTAAGTTGAGGTAGAAATGTGGTTGACTTTTCTTTAATAACAGATTCACTATATTCTGTCTTTTTAGCCTGGGATATCAATGAAATAGACACTTTGACAGAAATGAATTGCCTAGTTTGCAACCTAGAATGCATATTTAATCAATGGCTGTTACAAATGATTTGGTAAATGACTGTTACAGAGGATTGAAGATGTGAAGAACTAATTCTTGTTTTCTACAAACTGTTTCCTCTCTAGTTCCACCAGATCAGCCTCGGCTCACTGTATCCAAAACGACGTCTTCCTCCATCACCCTCTCCTGGCTCCCTGGAGACAATGGGGGTAGCTCCATCAGAGGTAATGAGATCAGCCATCCAGATCACTGTTTTGTGGAATATCCACTGACCAAAAAATGACACATCTTCATCAAATAACTGTTGTGTGATAGTTTATTCTCCCCAAGTACTTCAGAAAATTAATTTTCCCATTATCTCTGCATGCTTCTGAAGCATGCATCTGTTTATATGGTGTTTGTTGAAACTTGGATCATTTATCCAAGGAGTCCCAGTACGAAACTATCTAGTATATATAAGTCTATAGTTAATACAATTAATAGTGGACTACTAACAAATAAAAGAAAAGGAAATGATAAAGACTAGAGCAGGAAACCACAAGAATCTGTTACAGGTTCTCAATTTATTTAAGTATAAAATAAAAATGCTCACTGATACAGAACAGTTTAGATGCCACCACTGATCTAGCTGTCTTCGTCCAGTCCTTCTGTCCAGGGGTGAAGAGCAAGCTGCCTGCTCCATTCCAACAGCCCAAGTGAGCGCGGGAACAAGAGAGGGCAAGAGCTAAGCTGTAAAGTGTCATTTCCATAGACAAAACTACACCCTAGCATTCATAATCCCCAAAAGCCATTGGCTAAAGGGATTGAAATCCCACAACAGAAGGCCATCTAGTTCTCTCCACTAGAAGCTACACTGGTCTCGCTAGTTTCCAATTTTAGCAACCCCTTGGTCCTTTCTCCTTTCCAGAATCATGAAAGAAAGTCATTAAAGCTGTAATAAATATACCGCATACTCATCAAATAACTGTTAGGTTCCCACCACATTTTGTCAGCTCTGCGTCATCACTTCCACTCACCAGTTACTGTCCCCGTACATAAGTACAAAGGCACAGACTGTTCAGGTTGAAAACAACCTGTTTGCGGGAAGACTTTGGATTCAGAGCACTGTAACAAGGTCTGAGGGAGGCTGAAGCAAAGAGTCCCTTGTCCAGAGGAAGAGGCAGGAGGTGGGAGAGAATGAGTGCCGATTCATAACAGAGGTCATAAAAGAGGATGGGACTTAGGGTCAAGGATTGGGAGACAGATGGGAAGACTCATGCATTGCAGGGTGGAGCCATGAGGCACCCAGCCAGCTTCTGGCTCCTGGGAGCATGGCATCCAGTCTCCTTCAGCTTGATTCTCAGCACTGCAGCCTTGCTGAGAATCCTCACACTCCCCAGAAATCACAAGTGTCCACAGTCAGGACTTGGCTGTCTTCTAGAGCCAGTTGTTGGGTGCTGGCTGAAGGGAGTCTCTTTCTTTTATTTTTGTCAGGAAGAAAAAAGGTGAGGTTACTCTATAAAAATAGCTGATGATTAGGGGTGAGGCTGTGCCTGTGGGTTTGAGGAGCGTGGGACAGCTTTGAAGCGGCTGCCATGTGCAAGGCACAGGGACTCATTAGCAGAGAAAAAAAGATCACTGCTGCCAAGAAGCCACCAGGACCCAGCTGCAGATACCATGCAGCACTGATTGTGGTGGTCAAATTGCTACAGCAATTCAAAGTGATGCTGGACAGCTGGAGAGGGAAGAGGGTCATGGGGCACCAATGTCTGTGAGAGTGCAGTGCGGACGCCGGTCAGGACAACTGGGCTCAAATGCTTCAGATGGCCTTGCAGAAGGGAGAGGGAAAACTCATGGAGAAAATAAAAGGGCTCAAGGAATCCAGGATCTAGATTCCAAATCGTCTGAATTTTGTTAGCATCCTAATTTGAGAGAGATCTGGGTAGCTGCCAGCATAAAAGGTCTTGGAAATGAAGCTAATTTGGTTGATGAAGAATTTCCAAGTCAAGCGTCCCAGGAAATTCAGAACATACCTGGAAAATTGTGGTCCCCAAAGCCACTGGCATCGGAGGGCATGATACATTGGGCACCTATACTGACGGATGTCGATGTTACAGAATCCAGCTGCATCAGGGAATAGAAATCAGGGAGCCAGATTGCTTAGGTATAGAAGTGGCCTCTGTGGTAGGAGGTGAGCGCTAAACACGGTCCCCAGGATATGGGTGATCTGGAGTGGAGGCTGGGATCTGAGAAAAGATCTTCTGCCGAGATTGGGTGACATTGAGGGAACTCAGGGCAGGAACACAAAAGTGGGCAAAGGGTCCAGGAAGTGGGGGCTCTGTGGCTTTAGGGAGCCAGAGAGAACAGGCAGATGAAAGATTATGGAAGATACTGATAACAACAGCATGCAGAAGCACTGCTGCATGATACCCCAGGGAGGGACTTGGGGAATCCGAGTTTGGGCATGGAACTTCTGCAGTGTGGTGGATGGGAAGTGTTCTGTTTGTGTTAAAGGAGGAACCCACCCCCTCCAAAGAGAGATAGAAGATATTAGTCCCCTAGGGCCCTGACATTGTACAAGTCAGATTATGACAGTCTAGGCACCAAGGGACAGAGCAAAGAAGACCCATCTGACTCCAGAAACATGACTGAAGATGTCAGTGATGAGGAATATGAGAAAGAGTTTCCAGGATGCCCGGGCAAGGAGTCCTCACACCTCTGTTGTTACCGGCACTGTGGAGTCAGAGCACAGTTTGTGGCGTTGTGCAAGGTGACATAAGCAAGGTGCTTAGGGCAATGTCTGATATGGACACTGGTCAGTGAGAGTAGACACCATGAAGACGGTGGTTCTAGGGAGAGATGAGAAATGAATTGTCAAATGGACTGTTCACTCTGAGAAGAAGCCAGGTTGCTATAGAAATGTTTGGGTAGCTACAGAGCTTAGAGCCAATTTCCCCTGTGGTTGCAACTGTTCCCCCCAATAATATGTAGGAAGGAGGTAATAGTGAAGGCTCCCACTGTCACTTCTGCCCCCATTGTCAACATAGCCTCTTCAGCTTATACCCAAAGACTTACACATACGCTCTGATGTGTATCTGAATATCTGGGGCAGATATTCGATAGCTTAGTACTCACCCTGTACTGTCCAAAATGGTATTAAATGGGCATGGGAAGAAAGAGTGCACTAATGTTACCATAGCAATAATGACTTGTGTAGCCCAAGTGGCTCACTAATTAGTTCACCCCCAGCACTTCTCCCAACATAGGGGAAATTTCCTGGGATCGGGAAGCATTAGAATTACTCTTCTCTGAAAACACACAGAGTTAGAGAACACTAACTAGGAAGTTATTTCCCGATTCCGATAGGCTACATCCTTCAGTATTCCGAGGACAACAGCGAGCAGTGGGGTAGCTTTCCCATCAGCCCCAGTGAGCGTTCCTACCGCCTGGAAAACCTCAAGTGTGGCACGTGGTATAAGTTCACTCTTACTGCCCAAAATGGAGTGGGACCAGGCCGCATCAGCGAAATCATTGAAGCGAAAACTCTGGGAAAAGGTGAGATGCCTTCCTGTTTGTCTGCCTGCCATTTTTTCTATCTCTTCTCGCCCAACATGAAGTGGGGGAGGATCATGAAAGACTCAGCAAATACTTATGAGTTGTCTTAGGTATTTAATTTCCTTATTCCTGAAATGAGACTGGCAGAGTGACGACAGAGACCACAGAACCTTCTGGTCACCCATCTCATTCTTTCCCGTGCTGCTCAAGGACAAAAATACCCCATGAAAGGTCTCAGCAAGAGTGCTCAGGGTGGGTAGTCATGAAATGAGGCCCCTGTCCTCACAGCTTTTCAGTCTGGAAACGACTAGGCTAATAGGTTAACCCTTGAAAAGGAATTGGGATTTTATCTGAAATAAAGTAGAAAGTCAAAGAAATAAAGCCCAAGGAAGTAGCACCCAGAGGTCAAGGGTGCAGCCAGAAACAGTAGAAAAGAAGGGGGGACATGGATCCCTCTCTGTGTAGCAAGGAGAAGAAAGATCTGATGAGTTTCCTCTCCTACCAGGGGAGCAAACCCATATGGCCGGAGAGGCACAATATTTGGATTTAGCTCCTGAGACTTGAATTATAGGACAAGGATTCATGGGATGAGGGGTTGGTCTGTGCAGAATTAGACCCGCTGTGTCAGAGGCCTCTGAACAAAGCCTTTGGGTTGTAGAGGAGAGCTGCTGATCCCTCCCAAATCCCACTCTGCCTTCTCCCAAATCTCCACTCAGTGTCTGATGAGAAGGGAAATTATTCAGCTCCACACACTGTAGCGGGTGAACCACTGGAGGATTACACATAAGAAAAGTAGAGCTGTTCTTCAGAGAACTCTCCACTGTGTAAAAATAGCTCATATCCATTCAGGCGCAGGCCCTCGTGGTTGGGAAAACTTGTTGGTTCCCAAGGTTTGGCTCTTGCTGTGAATGACTGGTGATCTGGCCTTTGCCAGAGCTAGGCTTCTCAGAGACAGTAGCCGAGGGCGAGCACCTGAACACGATGCCATCACCCATTTACCCAAAGGTGATACTGCCTGTGTCCCACCCACAGAACCCCAGTTCTCCAAGGAGCAAGAACTCTTTGCCAGCATCAACACCACCCGGGTGAGGCTGAATCTGATTGGCTGGAACGACGGGGGCTGCCCTATCACCTCCTTCACTCTGGAGTACAGACCCTTCGGGACCACAGTCTGGACCACGGCTCAGAGGACCTCCCTCTCCAAGTCCTACATCCTGTACGACCTGCAAGAGGCCACGTGGTACCAGCTGCAGATGCGGGTGTGCAACAGTGCCGGCTGCGCCGAGAAGCAAGCCAACTTCGCCACGCTGAACTACGATGGCAGTAAGCGCCAGGCTTCATGACCTTCCTGTCTGTGGCTCAGGGATGTGCACACGTGTGCTGCTCACTCTCCTGTGAGATACTGTCGTTGTCACGGAGTGAGCAGTGCCCCTAGAGCCCGTTAGGGTTCAGGCCTCTGAGCCCCTCTCTGTGGGCTTCCTAGTCCATTGCACACAGATGACCATCACTGTGTGTCCGTTAACAAAAGACTGAGGACCCACGGGGACTCCCTTGGGGGTCTTAGTGAAGGAGTGGCTTCTCTCAGGGCTGAAGGACTCTGCCTCATGGTTCTGTTGCTTTGCAAATGACTGTGAGCTAACACTGCTTTTGTTGTCTCCCACCCTTCCTCCACCCATCCCAATCCACACAACAACTTTTCTGTTTGCTCTCATTACACCCTTAAAATGCATGTGCACAACAGTTTTCCATGGCAAAGGAAGTTAGGTTAGTCTGAGCAGATGCAGGGGCACTGAGATGACTAGGGTGGCGAGTGGGGTCACAGTGGGCCTGTGTACATACATTCACATGTGTGTACATATATACACGTGTACACACATCCTGAGTCTCTTGACCTTCTGTTGCCCAAAACCAAATGATTTAAATTCTGGCCCTTTTTCTAGTATTGGGTGTCTCCTACTGATCATTGGATAACACCCAGCTCAGCGAAGCTGAGACAGCCGCTCTAAGGGTTAGTTAGTAGGTCTTCTGGGAGGCCTTGCTTGCAGCATGTCCATGATGATTCTGTAGTCTCCCAGTGACCCTCACTGTGGAATAGCAGTGATAGGCTCACCAGCGGTGATTTAGCAGGCTTTTTGAAGCTGTGAACCAGCTCCCCTCTGAGTCTTCTATTCTTTCCATTCCTCAGAATGGCCTGTGGTCCCAGTAGGCCCTGAATTATTCTTTCCTCTCTGGCACGTGGTGCTAATCTGGCTTGTGTCTACCTCCTGTCTACAGTCATTGCTTCTACTGTGCTATTCAGATAGAACCAAACTCCTCTTACTGCTGCAAGAAGGACTCCAGAGAGAAGCCCTTCTGGTGTTGGAGCTCTACCCAGTGGTCTGCTGTGGCCCCCGACTCTGGCACTGGGTCAGCCACTGTGGCTTTGCATAGCTGTCCTCCCCTTCAAAGACCCACGTCCCTTTTACCTTGTCACTATGTTCTCTGTGTATCTTTATTTAGAGAAGTCTCATCTCAAGGGTCATGCATAGGTAGAGCAGCATTCACATCTAAGGTTCTTCTCCCAGTGGGGCTTCATTCTCTGTTCTCACAAAACAAGGGGCCAAGATCAATGGCTTTTATCAAGTACTTCACATTGAAGGCTTCACCCAAGTGCCCTGTAAGCACATACCCTGTTGAGTAGTTAGTATTCTTGTCACTTTTGACATCTACATTCTAGCCCATGGCTATGCTCCCATATGGGCAGAGGCTGGAGAGCTTGCTGAAATCCACACGTGAAGGGTTTGCTCACATCTGATGCCGTCACTAGAAGTTCTGTCACAGATAGTCCTCATACTTTAAATGTACAGCTTTCTAAGGCAGGTGTGATGTTCTTTTTGTTTTTTTTTTTGTTTTTTTTTTTTTTTTGAGACAGGGTTTCTCTGTAGCTTTTTGGTTCCTGTCCTGGAACTAGCTCTTGTAGACCAGGCTGGCCTCGAACTCACAGAGATCCGCCTGCCTCTGCCTTCCAAGTGCTGGGATTAAAGGCATGTACCACCACCGCCCAGCTAGGTGTGATGTTCTTACTTAACTCAAGATCATATTAGAAAAGGGCATGTGAGCTGCATTATATTTTCTGAAATAAATCTCACAGAAATGAGAGTCCATATTCTTACATTGCCTTGAAGAAGACAGTAGAGACCGCTGGAATGACACCATGGCTCTGTACCTTTAGTGTCTTTTGTTACTGTGCCTGAGGTACTGTTTTCATTTTAGGAAAAACAAAGGTCAGATCCCCAACTCCTCCACCTCTTTATCTGAGTCTCCTCTATTTCCTTTGCCAAAACTTTCTTCATGTCCTTGTGGTGCCCTGTGACCAGCCCACAGGTGCCTCTTCTGTATCTCTCTCTTGGTATCTGGTTATTTGTAGGCTTAGGTCTGCTACCAGACCTACTTGGAAGAACTCTGTTTGGCTCCAGCAGAGATCAGAGAGGGCCAATGGTTGTATTTTCACTGCTCCAATTACTAAATGCAAGATAAGATCATCTTTGCTCTCGGGGAAATGGCATTATTTCTGCATTATTTTTCCTAAAGCCCTGGCTTCCTAGCTTACATGGAAAAGGCAGTGAGAGTAGAATGCCTTATATAATAGAGAATGGCAAGAAGTGTGTCCCATAAAAAACAGATGTCTGTTTAGATCTCTAAACGCATGTTCATCCTTGGGGCAGAAAGCATCTTAAGACAGCCCAGAGTTCACTTCATGTCTATTTTTTCTTTCAGTTCTAAATAATGTGAATTTTTGTCGAGCAGTGTAGCAATTCCCTGCTAGCAATGCCCTTTTCAGCGACCCAGAAGGACCCCCTTTGAAGAACTGCCCTTTGCTCTTCTACCCTAAACTGGGAATCTTAAAAGCAGCTATGAAACTGGGATTGAAATCGAGAATAATTAAAAGATTAAAGGTATATCCTTCTTTAGGCTTGTGTTCCTTACATTCTCCTCTCAGGAGATCTTCCATGCAGTTAATAAATCTATTGTTCAAACAGCCTTTAGCAAAAGCACTATGGGTGCAGCCAAGTGAGCACTGGATTTCAGGTGAATTGGCTTTGGTGAGCAGGAGCCCAGGTGTCATACTGTCAGGCCGTGGCATCCTAGAAATCTGTGCGAATCGCAGTCCTTTCCAGAGGAGCTAGCACAGAGAGTGAGTTAGGAGTCTGGACCAAGGGAAGATGAGTGAGCTAGTCCAATCCACAGAGACTTACGGGAAAGTTCCCCTCATTTCTCATCACACGGACACCCCCGGATCACACCGCGCGGTTTTCTCTGTAACCCGTCATCCCTAAAAACTCCACCATGCCGTCGCCATTAATAGCCATCTAACATCGTGGCCCTGCTTTCAGGTACAATCCCTCCACTCATTAAGTCAGTTGTCCAGAGCGAAGAAGGGCTGACCACCAATGAAGGGCTCAAGATCCTAGTGACCATCTCCTGCATCCTGATCGGCGTGCTGCTGCTCTTCGTGCTGCTGCTGGTGGTGCGGCGGAGACGGCGGGAACAGAGGCTGAAGCGGCTGAGAGGTAGGTCTAGGCTCCCTAGAGAGAGGCCGGCCAGAGGCCATGCCCCAGGGCAAAGACATGTCCTGTAGGCGCCTGCTCTGCCAGCTAGTTCAGCTCGGTGCCTGATGTGGCTTCTGTGAGATTTTGGAGCCCTGGGGTAGGGAACAAAGCATTCAATCACAGGCAATCAGAAATGGAGTGCAAGCAGCCCCTTTACAAGTCCCCTAAATCCTAGATATTGGCAGACATAGAAAATTAATTTCTCATGGGATTTTCAAGCCTGCTCTGTTTGATTTTTAGTGGTTCTGGTAAAGCCACCAATTACGGCTGTAGCAAGAAAAGAAAAAAAGGAGCTTTGAGATTTGCTCTGGAAATGAAAATGATGTTGCCTGGAAGCAGAGATAGGGACTCGTGGTGCAGGGAGCGTGCAGTGAGGCAGAAAACGCACCCTTTCCTGGATTAGAGTTCACCTGCAAGGGAAACACAGCAGGACACAGGCTAGGGAGCCATGGTGAACAGATTCCGTTTCTGTGTGGTTTTGGGTGATGAGGCACTTCACACTTCCTGGCCAACAGCCCTTGCTCTTCAGTGTAAACTCTAGGAAGGGATCATTCTGTATCCCCTGCTTATCAGGTCTTGGACCAAGCCGTTGATCAAGGGCACCCATGGGGTACTTGTGTTTCTGTTATCAAAGACAGTGTGGATGGGTGTCACATCTCTGTAGCCTTCAGAGTTACATTCAAGGGGTAAGCCTTCAATGTAATGCCCTTCAAGCATATCCATGGTGCCCTCCCAGACCTTGATTCCATACTCTCATCTGTAAGTTCTTCATTTGACCGTGATCCCATAAGCTCAGCTGGGCATGATGCTGTGTGGTCCATTTCCCTCTTCAGAGATCTCCTGACATGTGTCCCTCACACCTGTTACTATCAATTTCTCCTCACTCTGCCAACTTAAAATCCCTTTTTGTCCTTCTGCACATTATAACTCTTTCCATTAAATATCTCAGGGCCCAGAAATTCAGATGAGTCAACTTTCGCATCAAGATTTTCTTCCTGAATCAATTTCACTTTGATTTTATAGATAACCTAAGTGCTTTGATAGATGCTTCACATAGATCAAGATAACATGCTCCCTCGACTCTTAGTACTACTGAGATATGCACTCCTCAGCATGTAGCAGGTCGCACGTGCCCCAACAGGGTTTCAGGCAAATCCTAAAGCATGAAGGAGGTAGGGATGAGATGATAGTGGAAAGTTAAGAGTCTGTCACAAAGATAGAATAATACCCAATGTGTTGAGAAAGTTAGTAGAAAGAGGATCATGTTGCATTGCACTTAGAGTGTTTGTCACTAAAGTACCAAATGGACATTTTAAGAAACCCTTTCACCATAAATCACCATGGCCTGGGCTTTGGGGACGTTGTCTTTGAGGTATCTATCCAGTGCCAGTCCTCCTTTCATATAGACAGCAGTGTCAGACTAGTTCCATTTAGAAGGCCTGAATTGCCGGAGACTCTTCACACCAGCCACGAACGTGTCTTATTGATGACCTGGGCTGACTCATATGGATGTGGTAGCAGATGGATGAACCAGTTGCACAGGGCTTCTCAGGGCTGTAGCATCTGCCAAACCCCTTCCCTCACTTATTTCCTATTTCCTCTTCCTCAGATACTGTTTTGTTTTCATAACTGGACTTATAATGTCAGCACCTAATGCTGCCTTTTCCTTCCCAAGAGCATTTCCAACAAAAGCTGTTGCCAGCAGGTCAGACTGATGGAGACCCACCGTGTTACAACTTTTCCTCCTTACCAGTCCCCTGACCTTTACTTGTTGATTTGCAGAGAATATTCTGGGAGTAACGTTTTTTTTTTTTTTTTTTTTGCTAGCATCTCTATATCTAACTCTCATGTTTTGCAATAAGTCCACCACCTCTGAGGACACAGGCTCTCAGTCCCTGAAGTTGTTTTGTTTTCTTTGTGTAGGAGATAAGGAAGAGCCAGTAGGGAGGGAGGCAGCAAGACAGACAGGCTGTATTCCCATGAGATGCTAAGGAGCAAAGAATTCAAGGGAAGTAGCTTGTTTCAGCAACAGAGTACCAACACTCTTGCATTTTTAAGTACCCCATAAAAACTTCTAGAACAAAGAATCTAGCAGGATAGGGGTAATAATGCAAAGAATGTGGTACC
Source organism: Microtus oregoni (assembly GCF_018167655.1). Classification (NCBI taxonomy): domain Eukaryota; kingdom Metazoa; phylum Chordata; class Mammalia; order Rodentia; family Cricetidae; genus Microtus; species Microtus oregoni. The sequence goes on from NW_024543082.1 coordinate 30,620,482, forward strand.
CAGTTCAGACCCCACCACTTTCTAACGCCAGACTTAAAGGGCAAGTTGAGATGGATTTAATTTAGCAATCCAGGGTTGGTTATCTACAATGGGTCACATGTAAAGAAAAAAAAAACAGCATTTTCCTATTCCCCAATTCCTTTTGATCACAAGAATTTGACAAGGTCCTGGCAATCAAAAGATCCCCAAGACCCTCGAACAGTAGACAGTGATCCTCTAGGAGTGTAGAAGTAGAGGACACACTCATTTCTTTGTAATCCTCAGATGTGCTGCCTTAAAAGAACAGAGTAAGTGATGGGCCCACAGAGAACCATGGAGAAGAGGAAAATCATGGAAAGCCAGGCCAGTCCCCAGAGAGATCTACAAGCTCCCTACCCTCTTGAAATGTCCATTAACAGCATAAATCGCTTCCAACTCAGACGCAGTCACGGAGTTTAAAGTCATGAGTGTCTATTAACCCCCTCAGAATTCATTAGCAATGGTACTCAATTAAAGGCTGGCCCACGTACAACAGATCCTGAGCTTATATTCCAACCAGTCCCCATAGGTTTATAAGTTTCACGGAGAATACTGTTTCCTGCCACGCTTTTCTTGTCCAAAATAAGGCCAGCCTTTCTAGGAACACATTGGTGTTGCCTGAACATTCACTTAGCAGGATCAAAACTGGGGCTAGCCCATTTGAATTAGGAGAAATAAGAGCACCTCGTGGATGCACTTGAGGTTGTTTGAGGCCACGTTCAGATTGTTCCCCTTCTTCAGTGGCGTTGTCCAAAGTTAGACGTAACTGAAATGCTTGTGTGGATGGCACATCGTGCTGTGCAGAGGATCAACCTAGTTAGAGGAGGACAAGGTAATCTTCTTCTATGCAAAAATAAAATGAAAGGAAGTGGGACTCAGGCAGCGCAGCCAACCTATATTCTCCCTTCCTGAGGACTTACTAAATTTAGAGCACAGCGACCTTCTAAATTGTCTCCAAGTACTAGATTTTTTTTTAAATCTATATCCTTATCCAGGACTTCAGAAGCTGTGTCTTGCTTTTAATGATGCCCTGGTTTCCCCCAACTCCTAGATCCTTTGAACTGCAAGGTTAGAGAGTGAGCCACCAGCTGGACCCAGAATCCCAGCAGCTCCAACCTAATAAAAATTTGGTTCCGGGTCTAGTACTCCCCTCCGATATTAGTAAAATCTCTGCTGTTTGGGGGGGGGGGGGGGGTGAGGGCCTGAAATCCTGCGTTGGTGCCACTTAGCAGGGGTCAGCTGGCTTTGCCGATCCAGAATTCTACCTCAAGTAAGATAAACATAGCGATCAGTTGGCATGGCTGCCTGGCAGCAATTTGACTACTTCTCTAGAAAAACACCATCTCCCCTTAGGACAGAAAGTATTCACTATGTCAAACATGCTCCAAAATGAATGAAGATTTCCAAACTGACAAATGCCAGATAGCCATTCCAATGAGAATCTGGGCTCATGGTTTTCGAGGTGCAGACCCGGGGGGTCTGTGAGGAGTTGTTTCCATTTGCTTAATCCTCCTGACTAGTTTTTCCTGTAAGCAATCGAAAGCTTTCCCCATTTCTAAAACCAAAAAGCAACTTGAACTCTCCTAAGCGCAGGCAGGCTTAGAGCACACTGGCACTTAAGCTTGAGAAGAAAGGAAAAAAGCAAACTCCCTACCCCAGAGAAAGGGGAAAATGCAAAAAATGGTGACCCTTGGGGGTTCATTGCCAAGCCAACAAACGGTGGTTAAGAAAACATGGTATGGGGACTGAGGGTTGTTCAGTTAAGTGTCCACCTCATGAGCATGGGCATCTGAGTTTGGTCCTCAGATGCTACTAAGGTATTTGGTGGTATACACTTGGCAATCCCAGCATTAGAAGGTAGAAACAGGCCCAGCGAACAGCCTTCTTGTCAAACTCCAGGTCACCTGACCAAGGTGGACAGACTGATGGTGCTTGTGATGTAATGCCCAAGAGTGTCTTCTGGTCTCCACACACACATGCGCACCTATATAACATGAGCTACCACCACGCGCGTGCACACACACACATATGCACACACGTGCGCACAGGCACACACACAAACTCATGTGCACACACACACAAATGCGCACACACACAAACTGACGCGCACGTTCACACAAATGAATGCACACACGAACTCACATGTATGTACACACACATGCACAAATGCGCACACACACATACACACATGGATATACACGCACACACAAAATCAGGATCCTTTATATGAAAGCTTTTGTTCTTTCGTTTTCCTCCAATGCTTTCTTCCTTCTCTTTCATCTTTCATCCTCTCTTCCTCCCTTGAGCAATCCTATCCTTTCTCTCCCTTTCTCCACAGTTTTCAGAGCAGAACCAAGAAGATGAGAGTTTCTGTGTGAGGGTAGAGAATAAGCAGGCACTGAGATGAGATGGAGGTGAACCAGGAGCAGCTGGTGAGCTGGACACCACAACAGGCGGGCAAGAGCAGGCACCGTGGATGTCAGGCTGTCCCTGGAATCTTGCCTGGCTTGCCAGGGTGCTCTGGCCTGCCCTTGTTTGCTCTTGCGATTTTCTCAGGTCGCGAGCACATTAAGACGGTCTTTGGGGACATTTATCTCTCCTCAACTTTAAAATCTTCCACACAAGCATGCCAGTCGCTAGAAGAGAAGTTCTGGCTGGGATCTTGTAAAAATCCAAATGCAGGTTTACAGCCCTTGCAAAAAATAGCTACTTTATGATATCCTTTTGTCAGTCGCACCAAGAAGTGGGGCTGATGGTAGGGAACTTTCAAATAGGAACTTCTGATGAGTGGAGCAGCAAACAGATCCTCTGTCCATAGATGGTTTCCTCTCTGCTTTGAGGTGAGGTTAGTCCAAGCACACTCCATTTTCCTCAAGAGCTTCAGACAAGCAAACAGACCTGAGGCTATGAGTGAGAATGATCTGTCTTTACTCTCCTCTCTCTCTCTCTCTCTCTCTCTCTCTCTCTCTCTCTCTCTCTCTTTCTCTCTCTCTCCCTCCCTTCCTCCTTCCCTCTCTCCTTCTCTCTCTTCCTCTCTTCTCTCAAAGAAACGTAACAAACATACAGGTGTTTAAAATATGAAGCTGTTCAGACTTTTAAGAAAGCCTTGCTGGGCTGCAGGAAGGGGTGAGTGGACCACTCCATGACATTATGCAAATCTAGTAGTGTGCTCCTTCACACATAGCAGAGCCAAGGTGAGAACAGTATCCTCAGAGGGTGCACAGACACTGAACAAGGCCAAACTGTGATGCTCCTGAGACCCCCGGGGTGTGTCTCCCAGACCTGACAGACCCGTGCACTTCTAGAGTCCTCTCCCATCAACACCTGGGAGAGTTGATGGGATATTGGCATTGCCAATGTCCATGTTGTGGACTTGAAAACTAGAGGCCAGGATGGATCTTTCAAGAGTGAAAAGGTCCAAGGAAACATTGGAACATAAAAAAAGAAGAGAGTTCAGATCACTGTTCCAACCCCTGTCCTACCAAGAAACTTGGCATGTGGAACTAAGAGATAGGCTTCTCAATAAAATTTTAATGACTAGCAATGACTCATGGAGTTAGAAGTAAGAAGGCTATCAAAAGCATGTAAATGAAATTCCTACCTCCAAAACCCCCTGGTTAATCCATTTTAACTTGATTACCTCGCCCTGTCATATGGTTCCTAATTTTATCAACACGTTGATATGTAACTTGTGCCTTGCATATCTGCCATACTTCCACACTTCTCCCTGAGTGTTTTCACCATTGACCAGTTGGAAGCCAGTCAGTATCATGTGCTCAGGTGCATGGCCTCTTGCCCACTGGCAGACCCTCATAGTCCTCTACCTCCTGCACACATGGATCTCTTCTCCACAAGCAGATGAGCAGTGACAGCCCAGTCATCATTATCCCTGTCATTATTTTCCTGTCTCCCTTGTATCATTCAGAAGCTGAAAAACAGCTTCAGAAACCCCTTCCTTCCACACAGTCTCTATCACTGGACTAGCTTGGTAGACTTTCTCCATCATTCCCTACACAACAGATTAGTAGAGGAGTAGAGAAAGGTGTGTAGAAGTAGCTAAGGACTTCAGGAGCCATTTCATCCAGTCTTTATCTCAGATTGATCTGAAATATGAACATGTGAAAACATAGAAATCTATACACAGGGCTGCCTTGACTGTGTTTGGGCAGGAAGAGCTGGGCTCTGGGTGATGTTCCCACAGAACAGATGGCAGGTGGAAGGAAAACCTCCCAACATCTGTTCTGCTGTGCAGCAGGAGGAGGCTGTTTGAGCCAGAACGTCAGGACCAGTAATTATAAAAAGAAGAAAATGGAGGGAGGGAGGGAGGAATGGAGGGAGGGAGGGAGGGAGGGAGGGAGGAAGAAGAAGGAAGGGTGGACAGGCTGACTAAAGGAGATGAGAAGAGAAAGACAGACAGAGACAGCTCTAAATGTTTAACCATTATCAGAGCCCTGATTAGCCGGCTGTTTTTCCCCAAACCTACAGGGTAGCTAAGGTTGCTGGGAGCTAGTTGGTCTTTCAGTGTTGAAATAAAACAATCACACTTCTCAAAAGACAATGAGTAAAGCGTAGACACCAATTAATGCTATGGCGTCTCACTGAAGACTCCCCACAACTACCACAGGAAAGATCAGGAATCAGATCACAGGGTTCAAGTTCTGAGAGACCCCAAGGGAGACCATTTTAAGTTTCTAAGCAAAATCTTCCCACCGTGACCCACAAATTTTTGTGGAGAGTCTTTGGATCACCAAAGGTGAATGAGAGATGCCAGGTGATGGGGAGTATCTGCCCATCTAAGAACTAACCAGTTCATAACCTTTTATTTTGAAGTGAGCTAACTTAAGCTGTGGAAAGGCTGGTTTCTGAGCCATCAAGAAATGGAATAGGAGCCACCAGAGATGTGGGAGAGACCCACTCTCTGTTTTGGCAAGGTTGGCTAATAAGGAAGGAAGTCAGTTGTGGTGAGCCCCATGGAGGACTGGGCAGACTGTGGTATGTAGCTCATACAGATGGGCAGGAAGACAAAGATAGCAGAGCGAAGAGTCCAGAGAGCATGGAGTTTGGAAGGCTACAGTCAAGAGAGTGACATTTAATCAGCAGAACTGCAAAGTCTTCTATACGAGTTGTAGAAAATCATTTGCAGCTCCTGTAAGGGATATGGCAATCTCAAGAGTGTGTGGGAAGAGAATATATATATATATATATATATATATATATATATATATATATACATATAAAACTATCTGCACTCAGGCTGGTTAAATAAAGGACATTATGAAATCACTACCCTTTCATAAAAGAGGGCCCAAAGTAAGGAATTACCTAGAAATTATGCCCTGTGAGAAGTACTTGAGAATTTTAGAGAATTTAAACTCAAGAAGAGAAGACTTAGCCCAAGCATGAGAACAGCAATACTATTTAGATGGCCTCAGAAGGTCTTATTACTATAGACAGAAAGTGTATCAAGAATTTCAGTACCAGCAAGGGCAACTGTATCCTTGGAATGTCAAGTGAGATGGTACCCACCTGTGACCCCAGCTCTGAGGAGGCTGATACCAGATCAGGAGTGTGAACCAAGACTGGACTATATAGCAAGACCTTGTCTGAAAACAGCAATAAAAGAGGATCCCAAAGAAGTCTTGGGCCAGTTCCCATCTACTGAAGACTAGGCTATACCCAGGAGGCAAAGAGGAAGAGGGAGAGAAAGTGGTATTTGAACAGGTGACCACAGGCAAGATAGGAGAATGTTCAGCTACAAGCTCAGAGAAGAGCCACGGTGCCAACTGCCAGTGGTGCCCCGAGGGGACAGAGAGCCAACGTAGAGCTGAGGGCCTTGGAAGTCCAGTCATATCACAACAAGTTCAGGAGAGAGAGACAGAGAGAGAGAGAGAGAGAGAGGGAGGGAGGGAGGGAGTCAAAGGCATAGCAGGAATCAAGAGTGGTAGGACACCTTAGAGCACCACAGGAGTTCCCAATGAGCAACTCAGTGCTGCAGATCCCTACTGCATGGAGTTGCTTTTGAGTGTCAATCATAGGTGTGGCCCTGGGAGGCACGTGTAAATCAGCTGCTCTTCTGGTTCTCCCTCATGATAAAAATAGATTAGACACTGATTCTTGGGTCGCTCCAGTTAGTAACTGAGCCGAGAAGAAAAAACAAAATACAAGGTCTTATGGGGAGATGTTGGGGGAGCGCTGAATTTTGGGTATCCTGGAATGCTAGGGGGCACTTGATGTACAACAACAGGAAACAGTCACCTTGGTGACCCACCACCCCAGCTCTGGACCCCCTCAAGGTAGCGCACATTGTAATAGCCGCCTGTGACCCAAGGGAAGGGATTTTAAATTTCATTAGGAAGCTAATTTGTAGGCCTCTGTAACTGTTAAGATCCTATATTCCACAATTATTATGATATACTAACTTGCTCCAGATTCTCTCCTTTCCCTAAATGAAAGCACGACTGAGATGTGACACTGGGCTTTACCCTCTCCTATAGGAGCATGAGCAATGTTCAAGCCTTGTCTTTGCCAGATCTTTCCCTAACTTGACTCCTAGCCTGCCTGTAAATAGCCCCACCCAGCACCTCTAGCGCCACCTCTAGGTGAGGTCTCCTCAGCTCTTCACTTAAAGCTAGGTTCCATGTCCTACTAGACTACTGGTCCTATCCCCCGCTGAGGATCCCCATTCTAGCCTTTTCCCTGGGCTCTGTGCAGTCTGTCTGTCCTGTCCATACTACCACTGTCAGGGCTCTAATATCACTCTAATATCATTGTAATGTCACTCCCACTCCTGGGCCACTTGCTTCCTTAATCCAAGCCTCACAGGTTCTCACTTGGTCCCCTATAAGAAGCTGGTGGGAGAACACAGCATCCAACTTCCTATCCAACCCTCCTGAGTAAAAGACATGATGAGTACCAGTGGACAGCCCTCTCATCCCCAGCTACCCCCTCTGTCATCTTCAGCCTTATCTTAGCCAGGCAGCAGCTTTCAGACCATGCTAGTCACCTCCATAACGCTGGGGCCACCCCCATCCATCACCAAGCCAATGACCTCTCTATCCAGTCAAAGAGACACATTCTTTCCTGAACAAGTTCATTATCCCCATGCTGTGAGTTCTCTGTGTTGGAGCAGATTGACCACTCAAGTCTACCCCCTCAGTTGAGGTTCCTGGCCCCTTCCACGCAGAGGTCAGTCTCTTTCTCCCCAGTCTGATGCACTAGTATCCTTGGTGTCCCTGGGGGTCTACCTCTCTCACTCTTCTCCAGGTACAAAGCACCATTAGGATGGCAGAGAAACTGTGTGAGCCACCAACAGTGGACATGCTACTCAGAACCCGTGTCCTCATCTCTAACCGCCATGCAGTGATACTAGAGAAATTTATCTTGTACTCCTAAGATAACAAGTGTGATATAATACAAGTCCTTAGAACATGCTCCAGGGTCACATCACCCAAACCCAAACTGTGCTGAAGAGTTGGGCTTCTTAGCTTAGTTCCAGAGAACTTGTAGAAGACAGGAATTTCAACTAGTACAACTTTCCCAAAGTTTCCAACTGAGATAGAAGCAAAACATGGTAGCTAAGATTGAAGGAAGACATGTGTTCTCAAGGATGGGCTTCAGGGTTGACTGGCATGGCTTTGCGGCCCAATCCTAAAGTAATCGTAGGCCAGGAAGGAGACCAACCAGCTACAGCCAAGGTCTGTTCAATCAGAGGGGTACTTGAAAATTCTTTTCTCCTTTGTGAAGCCTTGGCACCTTACACATTAGTGTGAAAAGCCCCCAAGGAGTGCTGGTGGCTAACCTGGAACAAAGATGTAGTGTAATGGCAAGTGTGTGGGGCTGGGTATCTCAGATGAACATGCCCAGTGTGAGCTGGAGACAAGTATTTACTCTGTAAAGTTCTGTCCTCTTCCTTAGCATATTGTACTAGCCACTGTTGGGTGTTACATGGAGCTAATTACTCCCCAGCTTCTGGCATCCCATAGATATATTTACTTTGTACTTGTTAAATCATTCAGGAAGAGTAGAGATTCATGCTATTTACTTCATCTTTGCAGACAAATATATAGACATGAGCTGGGAGATTCGGTACTATTTTGCTTCCTGTGTTTTTCCATGTGGGCGGAATAGAGGGGGCAAGTTTTGTCTTCCATACTGAACCCATCTGTGCACAAAGCTGGGGCCCCCACGTTGAGGCTTCCAAAGGGAACTGGCATGGCCCGGTGGCATAGAGCGATCTCTTGGGGTCATCGCCAGATAATTGATCTGAGATTGTCCCTACATCTTTGCACATGGGACAAAACAGGCAAATCACAGCCCCCAGAGGAGGAGGTGCAAATGTCCCTGTGTATGCCTTTCTTCATCAAACAAATCCATTTCCAGAAAGTTCGATTCCTTGAACAGGGTGCCTAACATAAAATCAGAGAGCAGTGAAATAAATGAGAGAGAGAGACAGAGACAGAGAGAGGAGACAGAGACCACGAGGATTTTGTGTTCCAGGAAAGGAAGCTTCACTTTTGCCAGGGGGGAATGTGTAAAAAGCATAAATCATACTTTAGAGCCATCTCTAAATAGTGTTACCAAATAAGTCGATCTGTCCTACAATATTCTGAGATATGATTTCTTGTGTCAGAGGTGATAACCAGGTCTCTATAAATAGTGTTTGGGGTATGGGGGAGGGGTATTCCACAATAAAGTTTTATTTCTGAGTTTGAAATAAAACATCCAAGTTTGTAAAAAAAAAAAAAAATCAGTGACCAACCTGAGGGCACAGAGCTCTAGACTGAACCCCTTTAAAGCGAGGCACAGTGACTTAAATTTTCCATTCTTGTCTTTCATGGGTAATGAAAGTCAGTTTGTTCTACATAAATGATTTTTTCCCAAACGTTAATTTTTTGAGTATTGAATATAAAACTGGATTTTCTAGAAGTGATAAATAAATAGATTGGAATAAAAAGTTTAATAGATGTCTGCAGTTTTATGGGCACAGGATCCTCATGCATCTTTCTGCTATAAATAAAAGCCATAAAAGAGTCATATGTAGAAGAAATAAAGGAACCATAAAGCCTCTGGTCATTAGTGTAGCATTGGTAAACAAATGCACTTGAAATGGCTTGCCATCTGACTGGAGGGTTTGTTATGACCACATAAATGAGTTGATTTCTTCTAAGTGTATATTAATTATGAGTTGTTGATCTTGTACTAACACCAGCTTTCTCTCCCCAGATGCAAAGAGCTTGGCTGAAATGCTCATGAGGTAAGAACACAATGTTCTAATCGTTCCCCGGCCATCATGTGTCAAAGAACAGTTCCACTTTGCCTTGCTTGTTTCTTAATGATAAGAATGATCTAAAGTTGGTGGCATATTTTCATTTCAACGTACAATTTCCATTTATATTCCAAAACACCCATGTAAATGGGTGGCTGACTACACAGACACCCAATGACTGCTCCACATGGCTGTCTTGTGGGCTGGGTTCAAGCAGTAGGTTGTTGCTGCCGAAGCAGGGATCAAGGGTGTGTTACAGAGAGCTTGAGTTTTGCTTCTATTGGGTAAGCCGTCTCTGAGATGGAGATTTCTTTCTACAGAGTTAGCCCAGTTCAAGAAAAGCTACAAAGGAAAATGTGTTGTGCACAGTGCTTCAAAGGCCACAGTGGACTGAGAGACCCTCACCTTCAGTTCCTAGGTGCCTTCTGCACCCTTCTAGTTGTGTGTTCTCCAGTTCCTATTGCTATTGTCCCTGCACTCCAGGCCTCACTGGAGCCTGAGTAATTTATCCTCAGCACTGTGGCGTCCTCGTTCATCACTGATGTGCAGATGCAGTGAATAGGAGCCATGGAAGAACTGTCAAACATAAGCTGCCCCCTTTCAAGCTTTACCTGTAAATGTCCAAAAGACCAGTGGTAGACAATGGCATGAAGAAGAAGGGCATGTCACTTCCGTGCCCCCTAGACTGCATTCTTCCTGTCCCCCAGCCCCTAGCCCCTTGCCTTCAAACATTCCCTTCCCTGTGCTATCTCACCTCTGCACTCTGTAAAACTGGGAGCATTGTGGGACTGAGCAGTTACATATGTGGGTTAATCAGATGGCATGTTACCTCTTCCCTAATACTCTTACTAAAGGCATTTTAGTAATGTAATGATCAGCTGGACGGTGGTGGCGCACACCTTCAATCCCAGCACTTGGGAGGCAGAGACAGGCAGATCTCTGGGAGTTTGAGGCCAGCCTGGTCTACAAGAGCTAGTTCCAGGACAGGCACCAAAGCTATAGAGAAACCCTGTCTCACAAACAAAACCAAACAAAATAATGCAATGATCAAATAAAAGGTGAAACAGGAAAATACGCATGTGGAAAACAAGAAAATTATCAGAGTCCCTAGTAGGCAACATGGGGTTGCCATTTTAGGTTGCCTTGATTGGGAGAAAAAAAGGATGCGTTGGAGCTCTTTCCACTCTGTATCCTCTGCGTTGACTCCAACTTTCTGTCCATCTACACATATAAGTTGTCAATTTGTTATTCACCAGGAGTCCATGTCCTGTGTCACTAGTATCTTCGGCAGCATAGGAAGACTGGATGCCGTTGGTGTACCGAGATTGTTTCTCAGAGACATCTTTGGAGATAGTGTGTTTTAAACCTGTGTGTATAAAGCAATAGTATGGCAGGACTCCAGGCTAACTCTGAAATGTTGGGTGACAGTAATTAGATGGATGTTGACGTCATTTGCTAAGAATGGGAATGTAAAGGCAGGGCACAGGCATTTTGAATTTTAGTGATTGAGTTTGGGAGCTGGTATTTATCAGAGCACAGGGCCTATGTGAGTCATGTAGAATTTAAAAGTTCTTTTCATAGATCAATGAATTTGTCCAATGGACAGATGGCTACGAGAGTCTGGGCTTGAATGAAAGGCAAACAAATCCAAGTTTCCTCAAAATATCTCCTTCAGGATATAGTTCTAATCAGAAAACGTCAGACTTCTGTGAGAGATTCTGCACAAATCTGCATAAAACCCTTCACGGCCATGCTCATCTCGTAACCCACATTGTTCGCTAAGGAAGTAAGATGCCTTGCAGTCTCATATGATGGATCCGGGCCCCTCCGGACTTATCAGATGAAACATCTAGAAAGTAAAGATGCTACTTGACTTATAACTACTGACTCAGCAGAACAAATTTTATAATGTAGGCTGGAAAACTATGAATTAATTGACATTTAAAATGAGGCAATCTCCCATACAGTTCATTTTTTTTCTTTCTGGCTGCTCTTGCAAAAGCTCTTGTCATATAAATAATCAACAGTGTAAGTGATGAAAGCTGCCTGGAGCTCCATAGGGCATGACCACTGCTTACCTCAGCTGCCCATCCGCGGGGGCCATTTTGATAATCTGGCCCTCAATAGGGCTTCTGCATTCTCCTGAAAAGTTAGAGACAATTGCAGGATGCTTTTCCCCAGTTGTGTGGATTTTCTAGCCCCTCCCTCCCGTTAGCATCTCTCTTAATATCCTTGAGGTGTCTGTATGCATAACTCACACCCGTACTTGAAAGATGTGAAACCATAATCTGTGTTTTCTGTTTAGTAAGAATGATCTGAGTTTTGCTTCTTCTGAGAACCAGAATGCATGCCAGCATAGCCTTCCCTGCTAGCTCCAGAGCAAGATCTTAGAAAGTAATGGACATTGAAAAGGCCCCCAGAGCAAGAGCTTAGAAAGAAATAGGCTTTGGTAAGGCAGATAGCAGAGTTGAAAGGTCACCTGCTGAGTAGGAGTGAATCATGGTCTTCCCACTGGTTATCAATTAGTGTTAAGAACATTAAAACTAGCAACCACTACCACTTCACATTGAAGATCTTTCAAAGAACAAAAGCGACTGGGAAAATTGTTTCCAAGCTCTTCTAAGAGGTGGGATCTGCTAGGAAGGAGAGGCAGTGATGTTGTTATGCTGGGCCAGCTCAGTCTTATACTGACAACTTCCCTGGTCAGGCCACCACAGACTGGGGAATTCAGTTCCACTGTGTTTTGGAGGTGGTTAAGAAGTCTAAGCTAGTCATAGCCATCGATAAAAAGTAGATCTCTGAGTTGTGGTCCCTAATCTGGATTGCTTTTTTCCTGGGCAGCTGAGGAGTTAGTAAGCTATGGTTAAGAGGAAAATATGAAGTCACAAGCTCATATCCTGGTCTTCACGGCCAACAGCTGACTTTCTTACCTTGGGCACATCATTTTCTTCGCCTTCTGCTTCCCACCTGAACATGTTCAGAATTTCCCCTGTCTTTATCCTGTGTTACTGAAACATGTTCCCCCAGGTCTTTGATTACTAAGCAAGGTTAGCTGTAGTAGTCTGGGAATGAAGATTTACCCAACTACAATCACAGATACCTGGCCCTCCTGAGGTCCCTGGCTTAGTACTGCCATGCATCACAAGGCTCCGTGCGTCCATGCATGCATTTCATCCTCACAAATGCCCCAGAGAGGAGAAATGCTACCCATTAGAGCAACCACTATCAATTCTTGTTGTCTATTTTGATTTTCCTCCAAAAAACAACAGTGATTGACAAAACTATTTCCAAGTACTTCTAATAGGTGGAACTCACTGAGAAGGAGAGGCAGTGATGTCTCCATGCTGGGTAACAATCCTAGAAGTGAGATTTTCTTTTCATTTGTTTCAGTAAAAATAGCTTTAAAAATAAGAAGAAAAGAAAAGCTGAACCGAGAAGATAGCTAAGTAGATAACGTGCTTACTGTACAAACATGAGGGCCTAAGTTGGATTCCCAGCATTCACAGAAAAGCCAGGTGTTTCCATGGGTATCTGTAATCCCAGTTACAGGAGTAGAGACAATCAGACACCAGGGCCCTGCTGGCAGCTACCCTAGTTGCTTTGATAGCTTCAGGCTCAGTGAAAAGACATTGTCTCAAAAAAATAAGATGGGGAATGAAACACACCCTGATATCCACCTCTGGCCTCTATATGTGTATGCACAGACAAATACACATATGTGTCAGAGAGAGAGAGAGAGAGAGAGAGAGAGAGAAACAGACAGACAGACAGAGACACACAGAGAGAAACAGAGAGAGAGAAGACAGACAGAGAGACAGAGACAGACACACAGAGAGAAGACAGAGAGAGAGGAGACAGGGAGAGAGAAACAGAGAGAGAGAGAGGAGAGAGAGAAACACAGAGAGACAGACACAGAGAGAAAGAGATAAAGAGCGAAGAAAAAGAAAACCATGTGTGTACACCAGCCTCCAAGCTGCAGAGACTGCCATGCTCTGAATAGTTACGAGCTTATGTCAGTGTCCAAGGACCAGCTTCAGTATGAGAGCTGGTGCTAGAGAGAAGAAAACTCAAACTTAGAATTTAAACTAGCTTAGACTTTTCAAGTTCGCATCTCTGTACATATAATCTCAAAATGTCCTTTCAGATGTCACAACCGGATATGATTCTGTCTGTAGTTATTTTATACTTTAGTCATTTGATCATATTTGGAGCAAGTTCATCTTCACTGGTACCCCCGAACTCTCTCTCTCTCTCTCTCTCTCTCTCTCTCTCTCTCTCTCTCGCACACACACACACACACACACACACACACACACACACGCACACTACTCAGATACACACATTTACTCATATTCATAGACATACAGACATGTATAAACACACTCACACACAGACTTACAAAATACACACACACATATATGCTCATACACCAGGGCACACACACTCGTACAGAGATACACACACATTCTGACACATGAGGCTCTAAGGAAATATGAAGACTTTAGAGAATTATAGTGACAATAAAGTCACTGAATGACCTGGGGAAGACCATGTCATAAGGCTTCCTCCACTTTCCCCGCTGCTATCATTTTAAACAGAGAAATATCAAATGGCTCACCAGAGGTCACATTGTGATAGCTAACACATTCAGCTGGGTCTTGTGCTATTTATGTCAATTTTTTTTTAACCATCATTTTGTTTTCTTAGTAAAAACATATAGAATGCTCTAGGTGTTGCCAATGGGTATATGCTAATTACATTGTTTAAAGGTTTGCTGTGGCTCTAATGACCAATGGTGATAATTTTTGAGGATTTCCCTTTATATGTTAAACAATAGAAAGCCAAACATGCCAGTAAATATTAATATTATGAAACACCTTAGTTGGAGCCCAGCATTTTAAACCAGGAATGGTATCAACTACAGCACAGCCTTTGGGACTAGGTTGCAAGTCTTATGGTTCATTGCCCATGATAACCTGACACGTTTAGAATATTCTTATAAAGCTCCTCCTTTGACCACCTGCTGTTGTGGGTTCTAGAGACATGTAAGGACCAGACCAAATGAGTATATCCCTGTGGAGCTGAGATTCCACTGGGAGAGACAGATAATGAACAAGATAAACCAATTACATATGTTTAATTGACTTGATTAAACATACACCGGAGAGTAATGGTGCCAAGAAAACTAAATTAAGTAGAGAATGGGGCTAGGGCGGGAGGGATTCCCTGGAAGGGTCAGCCTGGCCTACTGATGGCTGCTAGGCAAGTATCACAAGGACGTTGTGGAAGGGCTGGAGATGTGCCTCCTGCAAAGGGTGCACTGGGGAGGCCCTGGGTCCCAAGGTTCTTACGTTAAGAGACAGGACTCCCTCTCCAGCCCTCACTACCTCACCGTCTTTGTCCACAAAGTGTCACTGGCTCGGTCCCAGCAGCGACCTTCAAAGCAGTTACTTAGCTTGCTCCCTGTGTTCCTGTGACAGGGGACCATTTATTGTTACTTGAGTGGAACCTGTGACGGGTGCTCATAGTTTGTCATTGCAGCTGCTGGCTGCCTTGGAACTGTGTTTGAGGAGAAGGAACCCGCTCGTGTTTCTATTTTTGTGCAAGGACATGCTCGAGTCCTCTGTGATGCTTCTAAACAGGTCTTCTGGATATTCACAGTGGAGAGGCTGCCCGTATGTTTCTGTGGAAACTCAGATGGTGGAAATATGGCAGGCACACAGGCCCCCAAGGATCTCAAATGCTCCTCATTTTCTGCAGCTCTGTGAATCTCTGCACTTTTCTCCCTTCTTTTTTTAACCACAAGCGCAATGGGAAGTGAAATAATTTGAAAGCATATAGAGACCATGTGAAAAACCAGGCCAAAAGGCTTGAATTTGGGCTGCGAGTGATTGGCACAATCACAGAAAATAACCCACTTACACCCAGTTACAAGTCTGCAGAGCATGGAATTTGGTTCAAGATTGAGCACTCAGAGAAGCAGTTAACCTTCCAGGAATGGCCTTGTTTGTGGGGTGCTTTGTGAAGAAAGGGGCAACATAATATATCCAGTTGTAACCTGGGCTTCAACAGGTTTCTCAAAATGGACCTGATGTTGGTGGTTCAGGTCCCATCTGTTGATGTGGGAGTAATTTCTTATTAATAAAGAAACTGCCTAGACCCATTTGATAGGCCAACCCTTAGGTAGGCGGAGTAAACAGAACGGAAGGCTGGGAGAAAGAAGCTGAGTCAGGGAGTCGCCATGATTCTCCCACTCCAGACAGACACAGGTTGAGATCATTCCTGGTAAGCCAGCTCTTGGGCTACACAGATTAATAGAAATGGGTTAGATCAATATGTAAAAGCTAGCCAATAAGAAACTGAAACTAATGGGTCAGGCAGTGTTTAAAAGAATACAGTTTCCATGTAATTATTTCGGGTAAAGCTAGCTGGGTGGCGGGACACAGCCCGCCGCTCCGTATTTCAACAATCTGTCACTTGGTTTAGGAGTGGGTAAGGAAGAACAGGGGAAGCAGAGGCCTAAGAATTCTTTCATTAGAGAGAAAAGCATTTGAGACGCACTGGGCAGAGCTTTCTGGTGCCCCCTTGAGAGTAACTAGCAAATGAGGCTGGGGAGATGGTGCAGTGGGCAAAGAGCCTGCCATGCAAATGTTAGGACCTGAGTTTAAATCCCCAGCACTCTTAAAAAGTCAGGTGTGTCTGTGTCTGAGTTATTGGGTACTTGCTGGCTGAGTAGCCCAGAAGAAACAACTAGCGCTGGTTTCAAAGAGAGACTCTATCTCAAAAACACAAGATAGAAAGCTATTGAGGAAGACAGTCAGCACAGGCATAAAAGGCATGCATGCATACAGACACAAAAAAACAAGGAAGGAAGGAGGTAAGCACCCATCAGGTTGACCTCAACCTGCCTCCAGAAATTATCCTCTGTAGACTTTGAAGACTCTGCCCTGGATATAGGGCTGCCATAAACAGTCTCACTGATGAAGTGTACCAATGCCTTTTACTTGCGAAGGGGGTGCTTTATAAAACATTTTAACATCTAGCAATCCTCAAAAAAAAAAAGCCTGAACCACCCCTAAAGTGGATTGCTAATTAAGGCCTCTGTCGGCCGGCATAAAAGTTTAACTTCAAGCTGCAGGCTGTAACGGGCTGTGATTACACCAGACAGTCTCACCACCTACTTCCATTTACTTTCAGAGAATTCGCTCTCAGAGTAATTTTCTGGTACACAAATTTCGAGATAAAATTATTTTAGTAATTGAAGTTTTTTTTCTCTATTTCAAAATACATGCTCAGCTAGGAAAGCCAAAGTGATGCTGGAGATGCTAACAAGACAAGTGATTTGTCACTCGAACAAAAACCAAAGGACACGAGACATCAATACAAATCTGTTAGTGCAAGCACCGTCCAGTGCCCAGCTGGTCCACAGACTTCCTCCCCTGCTATCTTCACTGTATTGCATGCCTGAGAAATGAGAATGTCACTGTCGGAATGTCCCTTTTCTACGTGTTTCGTTTTCACTTTTACCCAAGAAATGGGGCTTTTTCTCAAGGTTGATTTGTTATTGATCTCATCTACTAGAAATTTATATGTTCTGAATCTCCTTTGTCTACTGACATCTAATTGTGATAAATTTACCTTGAAAGAAGGAAAAGCATTTTTCTGTCATGAACATTCCCCTCTCTTCTCTTCAAGTTGTGTTCATAATTAAACAATAAATATCGAGAGACATGCTGGCGTAATGTCTCAGTGAGTTGGATTGGCTAACACGTCCTCTCTTTTATTCTCAGTAAGAACACACGGACTTCAGACACCCTAAGCAAGCAGCAGCAGACCCTGCGAATGCACATCGATATACCCAGGGCCCAGCTTTTGATTGAAGAGAGAGATACAATGGAGACCATAGGTGAGGTGCCTGTTGGTTCTGTTACCCAGAGTGGCTGCGGGAGCCATGCTTTCTCATCCTCACCTGGGAGCATGAGAAGTACTTGATAGAATATCTTAGCTGCCCTATGAGTAGACAAACTGAAGGGAAAAATAAATACTAGTAAATGTACTTTGAGAGTTCCCCAGCTCTGCTAGCTTTGGGGCTTTCCTGAAGAGACCATTATCCCTCCAAAGATGAAAATTTTACAACCCAGTGAGCCTCTGGGGCCCACCTCCTAAAGCTCCGTCTTAGAAATCGTCTGTACTCTCCTCGCCAACTCCAACAAGGTCAGCTCCCTTTAAATTCGCCTTCAAAATCTGATTAACACTCATGTAAATAAATGCCTTCATGTAAGCATTTCCCTATTCCCAGCATTCCATAGCATCCTGACTGAGAGGAACACCCAGGCCCCAGTTTCTCAGAAAAGACATAAAAAAAAAAAAAAGACAGGCACTCTAGCCTATTCACTCACAAACCCAACATCTTGAGCAGTCACCTTCTCTTTGTAACAGTCACAGTGGCCCCTGACATTTGTTGAGAGCTCTCTAAATCCCACGAGTTCTTATAGCGCTTTTTGTGGGTTACTTGCTCAATCTTCCATCAGCACATAAGAAGGTTAACTGCTTTTATGTGAGACATGAAAAGGTTTCCATAGCTGGGCAAAGTTACCAGGCAGAAGTAGACCCAGGGGCTCTGGCAGACCTCCAGTGTTACCACCACGCCACCCTCCTCCAGCCCTTGCCACCTGCTGTCCTACCGACAGGATTCTTCAGCACCCTTGAAGTCCCGTGAGGCTTTGAGAACCATGAAATAGACTAGTATCTTAGTAGACAGCTACTGGGACTGCCCCTATATAAACGACATTTGTTTTGGATGGTCTCTTTTGCAGCTCACTGCCAGGGCAATCCTTTCCCCATGGCCTGGATACACAGCCTGCCTCCCAGTCTGGTCCCTGAATTCCTCCTGCCAGGAAGGCTCCAAGGGCAGGGCAGGGGAGGGAAAGTCTCCTGTGGGAGCTTCATTCTTTCCCTGTCCCACCATCTTGACAAGTCTCTTGAGATGATGGCTTTGAAATGCCAAGGCCCAGGCTGCCCTCTCTGCATCAGAACTCAGTCCAGGCATAGCCTCATTTAGAAAAACTATGACCAAGTCTAGTCTGGTCCTCGGTCAGCTGACTCCCATTAATTCTTAGGTCCTTGTCAAATCGTAAGCCCGTCTTTATCTGAAATGCAGCAGGGTGTGTTAGGTTTTCTCAGTACAGACAGATGAGCCAGCTTTGCTTCTAAAGTTGTCTATCAGCCGGGCGGTGGTGGCGCACGCCTTTAATCCCAGCTCTCGGGAGGCAGAGGCAGGCGGATCTCTGTGAGTTCGAGACCAGCCTGGTCTACAAGAGCTAGTTCCAGGACAGGCTCCAAAACCACAGAGAAACCCTGTCTCGAAAAAACAAAAAAAAAAAAATAAAGTTGTCTATCGTTTTGCTGCTTAGGTTTGTACAATGCCTCTCATTGACCTCTGGAGGTGGGGCATTAAAACTAAAACCACCTTTGGCCTCGCACTTCTCTAAGCCACACCCTGTGTGTTCACTTCAGAATACAGGGAGACTAGGGAGCTTGGCCAGATCACAGCCTTAGATAATATGGTGAGGACTTAGGAAGGATGTTTGTGAAATGCTCCTCCTTAGACCTTCCTAATCCTTCAAATGCCTGTTACAACGGGATGGAGCCTGTCAGTAGCACACAGCTTCCAGGGTCTCTTTGTTGCTGGCTGAACACCAGACGGTCTACCAGTCATCTCTGTATGTCTCCATGACCTGCGGCCAGAGATTCATCACAATCTGCCCGACATCATCTGTCACCGACCATCCTTTGCCTTCTGTAATTCCCCAATAGTGGGTCAATGGCATTTCCTAATTACTAGGAAACAATCCGGGTTTGGGTTATAAAAAATATTAGACCGCCATTCATCTCTGTCCGGAATGGATGGCTAACTTCCTAAACAGACAGACACTTGGCATTTCCTGGGACAGGTTTATAATCCAACCATGAATCTCAGCTTAGAAAAAAAAAAAAAAAACAAACCTGCCCACCAGAATCCACAATGCAGCTGTGTTATGAATGACCAACCAATGCAGAGAGAGGGCCTCTGGTGCCAGCTCTAATTGTGAGACTCCATCTCTGTGCAGATCCTACTTTCTGTGAGGGGTCAAATGATAGCTCGAGAGCCAAGCCTCCCAGCCCAGCTCTGGCACTCAACTGGGCACCAACCTGTGCTGTGCCACCCGCTGGGACACTCACAGACAGCTTGGCAGCCTCCTCCCCAGCTCTCTGCCAAGAAATTTGATTCTAACTTCAAGAGGCCTTTCCTCCCCTGCCAGAGCCTGAACAGCAACTGGGTTTTGTAAGGCTCGCTCTGTTCAGAGCCATTTTTGGGCACAGAAGCCTTGCCGTGTTGTTTATGAACACAGCATCAGTGACCCCCCCCCCCACCCCTTCTGACATGTTGTAGCAGGTCCTGGCTAACTGGTAATCAGAACCTTACCTTGAATCACAGTCTTTGAAAATGTACAGAAACTATATATATATATCCCAACCAAAGTCTCCTTTTATGTCAAAGAACTCTAAAGTAAGTGTGGAAAGTAATGACAGTCCTCAGACAGAGAGTGGCACACGCCTCACACAGCTGGTCCCCTGAGAACTCGGAGGCAGACAGAATCCACCTAGACCCTGACTCCTGCCTCCCCAGCCCTGAGTCTGAGCTCTGAGAGTTCTCTTACAAGAGAGACATCCTGGAAGTCAGTCAAAGCATGTACTACAGATTAAAACTCAGAAGGAGCAGGCCTCATCCCTTTAAAGGAGAGGAAAAAGCCCACCAATTTCTTCAGGATAGCCCTTCTCTCCTTTGTCCTCCAAACTCTGGCTGAGGACAGTGTGGCAGCCAGCCCCACTGTGGAAGACTGCAAGGTTTCATTCCCTAGTTCCTCAGGGTGTTCCAGCAGCCAAAGGGGCCTGTGCCACAAGGCCACCCTATCATTGGGAGCACTGACATTGTACACTATCTCGGGCAAGCTATGGACAAACACATAAACCTGAGGTGTGTTAAGTGGTCAGCTACCCCACTGGTGTTGGTTTCATAAAAAACTGAGCCCAAAGAGAGAAAAAACCCGCCTCAGCGTACCTACCGTTCTGTGTACCAAAGTGTGTGTGACTCTTTAGATGGACACAAAACAGTGCTGGCATGTGTTCCTATCCTTGTTAAACACACTTTGTTTTTCTGTGCGTCCCCTCTTATAGATGACCGCTCCACCGTCCTGCTGACGGATGCTGACTTCGGAGAGGCAGCTAAACAGAAGTCACTGACAGTAACTCACACGGTGCATTATCAATCAGTATCTCAGGCCACCGGGCCCCTAGTGGACGTTTCAGATGCTCGGCCAGGAACGAGTGAGTGGTCAACAGTGCTCGGAATGTGTGGGTGTTATCAGTGCTGACAGTATCCATGTCCCTAGCAAACAAAACCGTGGGGCTTCTCAACTGCACACCTAAGTAATAGATGTGGGGAACTCTGAATTGGGATATTGAGATTTTGTTTATTATTTGACAATAATGATGTGTGTCAACTCGAACCAACAAGTCTTAGTTTTGGTTTACTGTAGATATTGCCAGAAATGTCAAGTGAATTGAATCCTTTGAATTTTCTACTACATGGGAAAGAGAAGGGTGATTGACTTTAGCGTGTCTTGCCAGTGTACCATTTGGGGAGAGAAACAACCTCATGAGTGTTATCTTCAGCAACTTTTCAAGACCCCGGCTCATAAAGCAGGTGTCAGAATCCTTGTTTCATTATTGGAAGGTGGAGTTTCAAACAGACAGCCCCAAGTTGCACATATCAAGTGTGAAAACCAGGAGGCTGCTGCTAACATGTCTGACCTCGTAGCTTACATTTTTTTCCTCCTATACACAGAGAGAAAAATGATGGTTCTGGTTAATCTAAAGATTTTGTTGTGTTTAATTATTCATATTTGCATCAATAATAGATGGAAATTAATAACTACAAAGAAGTTAAGTCTCCTAAATGCGCATCTAGCTTGTTAATTAGATAGCCTTGTTTCTTCATAATTGAAACTATTCTTAAATCCCCTTAAAGGGTGAGAAATTAATGTCCTGATTGCTGGCATTTTGGAAGCTTTGCTGCCTAGCTTTTCAGTCCCTAATCGCTCTCTTTGCACAAAGTCACACTGTAGACCAGCATTATATCATGAGGAAAATCCATGATGCATTGCTGAAAGCTGCGGTTTGCAAGTTCTAGCTCATGCCGTGCAGTGAGCTTCGTGAAGCGACTGATCAATTCCCAAACCAGGTTGTCATACTCGAAGGCACTGAATGGGGCCGAGAATCATTTGAAACCCTGCTTTGGCTGTGCTGAAGCCATGTTCGGTTTGTCCCGTGTGCGAAGCGTGCTTCCTTCCTTCTGAGAATGTCAGGATGTTCTGAAGACACACGTAGCGTATGAGTGCAACTACTAGGTCCCTGGACTTGTGTCTACAAACTAAGAGCCATGTTACTAAAATGCTTCAAGGCCTTTGACCTCTCTCCAACCACAGTCTAGCTCAGCCCCTTCACGGCAGTGCCTGCTTGGGTTTCTAGACTATCTTTTGCTCTTAAATCAGGGGAAATTTGACATATCTTGGAGACACATCTTGCCTGCCTCAATTGCAGCACATGGGGTCCATCTGCCAGGTAAAAACCAACCCAGAATTATGCTTTCCTTTGAATAGCCAAAGAACAGTGACGTGCACAAAGGGAATCACAAATAGTTAACACAGGAGAAGAGACAAGGACAGGAATGCACCAGAAACTTCCAACTGCATGAAGAATAAGCCCTGGGATAATGGGAAGTGGTTTTGATGCCATTTAAAATATCAACCGAGATGAATTTGCATCATGTACAGACACAGGTACTCCAGCAAGCAGTCAGGCATCCTGGGAGGGGTGTGCTACGTGCCTCAGGACTATCAAGTTGTTAAACATCACGGGGGAAATGGAGGAATTCATTCATTCAGCATCTAGAAATGTTTGTTTGGTTTTTACTTTGCATATATGGCTCATACTCGGTGGCAGAAATGCATATAAAATGAAGAAAGATGTGTGCTTTCATCCTAGTGGGGAAAGCAGACATTAAACAAGGAATATGTTTTCTTCCTCAGTAAATGCTGGATAAAGACAAGACAGAATGAAGAGATGCAGGGTCAAGGAAACTGGCTCAGGGACAGTGGGAGGAAGCTTCCCAGACGGGGGTCCTTTGGGAAGACCTCTGTGGAAGTGCTGACCCAGGACAGAGGGTACCACAGTTATTAGACAGAGAACTGGAGCTGCCCATCAGCAGAGAACAGGAAGGGAAAGACCCTAGGACTCTCCAGAGTGCCGGAGTAGATACAGCCCTGCGGTGCTGCCATAGAGAGAGAGAAACAGCTGCCCAAGCCAGGCCATGCACTTGGGTCTCATTCTGATATTCTCCCAGGATCAAGCCTGGCTAACATCTGGAAACACTATAACTTGAGAATACGTTTGTTTCTTTACAGTGAGTTTCCTTAAACCATGCTGACAGTGAGGAAAGCTATTCAAATGCATGTATCACCCTCCTCCCATCCTAAGATGGATTTGTTCAGCATCATCCTGAAAACCCTCTGTTGAAGATGTTTGGAATCTTTTAATTCTCTCATTAACTATTTTTCTCAAAACTACAACTATGAGAGAACAACAGTATTTGGGTTTTGTTTTGTTTTGTTTTGTTTTGAATTATGACAGTGTGTGACTGGCCCCGCAGCAGCTTAAAAGCTTGAAACTCAGAAATGTTCTGGAACCCAGGTCCTGCTCTTTGGAGCTTGCCATCACCTCTGACCAGGTGTCCTATCTGTGTCACAGTCATGTGGTCCAGTGGTATAAGCTCAGTTTGTTACAGCATGTTGTATCCGCAGAGATTCATTTCTGCAGCCAGTTATGTACCTAGGGTTTCTGCCTTTGCGAATGCAGCTGCACACAAATCAAACTCTTCAGAGATGAGGCTCCCTGATCACGATTCTCCCTCAGACACGCAGTGAAACAGAGTTCTACAGCGTTTGCATTAAATTTGGTGCTATTAGGAATCTGTGCTTTGAAGTGTGTGGGAGGACACACATAAGTTCTGTGCAAACACTGTGTCATTTTGTCAGAGTCTTGAGTAGCTTCAGGCTTTGGTATCCAAGGGGGTTCTAGAATCCAGTCCTGATGAATGCTAGGGTTTCCATGATCCAACTATATTCCCCATGGCCTCAACTACAAAAGACAACATTCTTCTATCCTCTGCGTTAGGATCATGTTGTATTTCAGGAGCCTTTGTTTGTGACTAGAGTGTCTGAAAGCTGTTGTTTGTATACAAACGTGACTGCATTGCAGAATATGTGTTCCTAAGTATTTTATTAGCCTGCCAGAGAGTTGTGCCAAATTCTTATCATGGCTGCAGAATGTAAACAAGGTGCCATTCATTGCTTTCCGTGTATGAATACTCATCCTTTGGTCATGTCTTCTGCTCAGTTCACATCTTTTCTCCTGCATGGATGACAATGATGTTGCACCCTTGAACCCAGGGCTCATTCACATCCTGCTCCCAGCACATGCCATAGTACCTGACATACCTTAGGTACCTGCTAAAGATATTCAAGTGCTTATCAGCTATGGAGTGCTGAAATCAAAATAAGAATAGGAATCAAAAGATATTTAACTTACTCAAGTAGGGTTGGAGAATTAAATTGATGTCCATTCTTTCTCACCCATCCCCAGAGATGGCGTGATGACCTATCAGGTTTTAGGGTCTGGATATCATATTTATCTGAAAGTTGTTCATTCATTCAATGTACTCACTTGTATACAGAGCATTTGCCAAGCGTCCTTTAAATATCATTCTTCCTTGGGGTTCCAGGGCCTCCAAGTTGCTAAAAAGCCATGGCTGCTCTAGTGTCGTGTGTAAATGGCTCTTAATTAGTTTTCTATTGCTGTGATAAACATCATGACTAGTATCTGCTTTCACATCATGGATTATAGTCCACCACTGAGCAAAGTCAGGGCAGGAACTCAGACACACCAAAAACCTGGAGGAAGGAGTGGATGCAGAGGTCATGGAGGGGAGCTGCCAACTGGCTTGCTCTCCATGGTTTGCTCAGCCTGCTTCCTTATACTACACAAGGTCACCTGCTCAAGGATAGAACCAGCCAGTGCGTTGGACCCTCGCCCTCATCAATCACTAAGAAAATGCCCCACAAGCCTATCTACAAGTCAATCTGATGAGGTCATTTTCTCAGTTGAGGTTCCTTCTTCCTAGGTGACTCCAGCTTGTGTTAACAAAATAATAACCAACACAATGATCTATAGATCATTTCTATAGAACATGTACTCATCCTCATGTGTACTTTAAATAATCTTCAGATTCCTTAAAATGCCTGGTATACTGTATATCCTATGTGAATAGTTGTTATCTATCGTAGTTAGAGAATAATGACATCTCTACATGTTCAAGATGGACACATTTTGTTTTCTAGATATGTGTTATCTTTGATTGACTGAATCTTTGTGTGTAGAACCAGTGGATGTAGAATATATATATATCATATAAATAATATATTGAAATGTATTATATATAACATGTTGAATTCAGCATATTATATATTTGAATACATTATATATATGTTGAACTTTTATGCGTCAAATATATATTTAAGTATATTATATATGATATATATTCAAATATACATGTATATGTATATATACTCTATCACCCAGAATGTTACTAGAGAATTAGTACAGGGAAAAATAGCTTCTGTGGGCAAGGTGACCCAGCGATAGAGTGCACCACAAGTCCTGGATAAACATTTGCTATTTAAATAGGGAACTGGTCAGCTCCACTCACATGCATGAGAAGACTGCTGAGCTCCCCATGCATTGCTGAATCCTCATCTACAGGGCCTGCAGGGGATTAAAAGAAGACTAATCCAGTGAGCACAGCACACGTGACATGCTTTGTAACCACCTATTACCCACACAATCCTCTCTGATCCCAAATTCAGGATAATTAAAATAATTTGATTCAATGGGCAGAAACGTAATGCAGATTTAGACCCAGAGTTGAGAGGCCAGGAGGTATTTATAGCCCTTGCCCTCTGACTCGTTGGCTGCTTAGCAAGCGTGCTGCTTAATCACCAAGTTGTATTTATATTAGAGGCTTGCGAGCCAGGCAAAGATCTGCCGTGCAGGGGCAGAAAAATCCCTAGATGAGCTAGTAACTATGCAAAGAAAACACTGAGCAGAATGCAAGTATTCGCATCTCTGTCTTGGAAGCTGTCACACCTCATCCAGTTAAGATACAAAATAATAGTCACCCAAACCGGGTTATTTAAAAAAAAAAAAATGTGTCAAGTATCCTTGTCTTCCCACATCCTGACACAATTCCAACCCTGGGACACCTACATAGCACAGAACAGAATTGTGGCCTATGGCTCAGAAAACTAATACCATGACCTATATTTTCAATATTTCAGGCCACTGCCAGCACTGTCCTCATCCAGGGGGAAAGAAAAAAAAGAAAAAGAAAAAGAAAGGATAATGAATAGAATTAACTTGAAAAGAGTTCTAGCTTTGAATAGAAATTTTCCAAATAGGGAGGTCTCAGTGGGGGAGGGGGCTGTGGGAAGGAAGGCCTGTGCCCTCCCACTGAGGAGCCATCTTTCAAACACCGGAAACAGGGCAAGAATGTGGGAGACTTGAAAAGACAGGTAGGGGCTTTGAATCTGCCCCAGTCCCAGCATCCAGGTGAAGAGAAAAGTCAAGAATGCTCTACGAGAGTGGCTGCAAGAAACCCAAAGAATAAGCACGAGATTCCTCAAAACTTACATAAGGGGCTGGGTAATTTTCTAGAAAAGACTCATTAGCATTTAAATAACAAGCTGTACTTATTTAAGCTCCACTTATCAAAGACATTTCGACTCCTACCCGTGACACTGTTTTTCTGTCTTGTGGAGGACCTCTCTGGAATGTTCCTCTTCCTTGGGAAACGCACAGTCATCATTCCCACCTTGTTGTCCGCTGGGCTCTGACACTCGGACATCGCTCATCTGCATTCGCATCAAGGCCAAAAACTGTCTTCTAATAAAGCCTTCTTCTACCAAATTTTGCAAGAGATGAACTGTGTCTAAAAAAATAAATAAATAAAATAAAATCAATGCAGCTGAGAGCATGCATCAGGACTGGGTCTATTGATGACCCAGAGAATCTTAAAATGTATTGATTTGACTGTCTTCTTAATGTTCCTCTCCTGAATCTTAGAATGATGGATTGGTTCAAATACCAATAACTAGAAACCTGCAAAGGGGAAAATTTCTCTCTCTCTCTCTCTCTCTCTCTCTCTCTCTCTCTCTCTCTCATTCACACACACACACACACACACACACACACACACACACACAAAGGCTCTCCCCTGATGTCCAGTGTCAGCATTTCTTGTTCCAACAAGGATTACAGACAAGTCATGGTTGTGGCCACCTAACTACAGACCCAGACAGCCAGGATCAGGCTACAACTGGCTGAGAGAGAGAGACAGTGCCTAAGAGCTACGTCATGCCTAATCTGCCATTGTTCATCCATGAAGCAATTTCAGGCTGTAGTGTGGGCCATAGAGATAGCTCCTAAGGCAGACCCTTGCCTCTACTGTGGAGAGACATTCAGGTTCATGGGAGCATGTAATTGAGAATAGGCAGCAGTGTCAAAAATTAGATCTCAGTTTGCTCCTTTGAGATAGCTGTATCAGCAATGAGAACAGAGTGGCCAGACCATGCCATTCTAAGACGCAGAGAATTCAGAAGTGGGAGGACTCCTCCAGGACCCGAGGCTACTTTCAGTTGGAATCCCAGAAAAAAAAAAATCACTCCAGGAACAGGACACTTCCCCTGGTCCACAGAATTTCGGGAAAGGTAATATGCTGACCCATTCTAGGGTCCAACACAGGTAGCCACTAGTATGTCCCTTTTTTTAGTTCACAGGGGTTGAGTTAAGAGCACTCTGCCCTACTCGCCTGTTGCCTTCAGTTCCAGATTTAAAGAAGGCACACATCCCTGACAGCAGCCTGCTGACATGTGAACACATGTTATCCAGATAATATGATCAATAGTTAAATAGTAAGCAACCCAAGTCTTGGTCATCAAAGTTCCCATGATGCTCATCGAGAGACTTGCTATCACGTGCTGAGAGAATGCTGGACCAGAAAGAAGATGCAGTCTTTTGTCTCCAGGGACTTCAGCTTAAATAACTGGATGGAAAATTGAACTGATGAGTCAATATGAAACCACAAGTCTTCCAGAGTCAGTGTCATAAGGCTTCAGCTTCTGTTTATTGGACATTCTGAACTCAGATGTAGTGTTTGTGTTCTCTGCCGGGGGCAATCATCTCCTGGGTCTATTTCATAAGCCACCGTCATGAGGACCTACCCTCTTCCTGTTTGACCTCATCTTGACTGATCCTGCATGAAAGGACTGTTTTTCCAAGTGAGATCACATTCTACATCTGTGGAGTCAAGATGAGAACATAAACTTGAGGGGAAGTAAGGAACAGGGTGTAATTCAGTCTACACCAGCCCTGGAGGCTGAATGAACCTTAGAAAGAAAATCTTGTTCACATACATTTGGTCAAGTTTTCTCGTTTTATGGGAGGTGTTGATACTTAGAAAGTTTAAATGAATGTTTCTGGTCATACAATTGTTCGTGGCCACAAACAAGGTTCTGACCTATCTACAGTTTCCAAACCCAAATGGGTTGTTCCTCTGCGTATGGAATTTAAATTAAAAAAAAAAAGTATTTGGTCAATTTGGTAAGCCATGAAAGAAAGCAAGAGGACTTTCAATGGGAAAAGCCAAGAAAGGCTTCCCTGGGGCTTGGCTGAGTGAGGGAGCAGGAGGTAGGGGACAGCAGCTGTGTGCTATACTTAACCCTTGAAGACAGATACACATTACCTCTCACTCCTTACAGATCCCACCACCAGGAGGAATGCGAAAGCTGGACCGACAGCGAGAAACCGGTACGCCAGCCAGTGGACACTCAACAGACCCCACCCTACCATCTCAGCACACACCCTCACCACGGACTGGAGACTGCCCACACCCAGGGCTACAGGATCCGTGGACAAGGAGAGTGACAGCTACAGTGTCAGCCCTTCACAAGACACAGGTGGGCCCTGCATTCTTCTTCCCTGATCACGGGCAGGGTTTCCCAGACTCCCTGAGAAGGGGAACCTGTGGAGCCTTTCTTCCCTCCTGCCTAGCTTGTCTCGTGAAGGTCACTTTCAAATGGCACCCGTTTCTCTATCAGTTCTCGAGCCAACTGTGCAGCCTTCACCATATGAAAGACCTCCCTGGGTTCTGCAGGATTTAACTGAAACATCTCTTGCAGGTGTCTTGGGTCTCCCACCCATGCTGCTTCTCCGCTTTTAGTTTCTATCCTACAGAGAGAAAGAGACACTTTTAAATCCTCACCCACGCAATGGCAGTAACTGCTGATTGCACTCTGAAGGCATCTGACCCATTCCCACCTCCAGGACTAAGTGCCTGAACTTGACATTCCTTTCATAACAAGGTCACAGCACCCCCTATAAGGGAACATCGGCTGTTCCTTTTGGCAATGAACCAGGTTGATTGGAAGGTAAACAAGCCATGGTGTTGATGGTATCAACCACCAAGATTTCACTTCCAACGTGAACTTCCCTAATCTTTGAAAAGAAGTTATATCTCAATCTAATAGCTATAGGAAAGGTCATTTTTCTTCCTTCACAATGCACTTCAAAAACAGGGCTCCAAAGGCGGTGTGTCACTGTGGGATTTTATTTTTATGTCTGTTATTTCTCTTAGAAGATTCTCAGAGTTCCATGGAGGTGAATTCAAAACTTTGCTGTAGATGTAAAATGCAGGGGTGCTTTTTAACAGAAATGAAATGGCCTTGTTATTATCATAAGGCCTGTTTGTACTGGTTTTTGTCCTATTTTCTAGTTCCTGTCAAGAGAGGTAACAATAAAAGATACATCCTGGACACCAGGCATTTTTCTGCCTTGTGAAAACGTCAGTCTTCGGAATGTGTGCATAATGTGTGTGTGTACGCCCATGTACACAAGGAGAGCAGAAGTTGACACTAATTCAGCTAACCTGGTTCACCAGCAAGCCCCAGGGATCCTCCTGCCTCTACTAAATGCAGTTTTTACATGGGCATTGGAGTTCAAACTCATATACTTGAGTGACAGGCACTTGACTGACTCAGCCACCTCCGGCCTCTTGCCTTCTGTTCTAAGACCCATCCCAGCTTCCTTCCCATGGAGCTGAACCACTGAATTTGAATATCCATGCCAATTACAGAGTCTCTGCTGGGCAGATGTGTTTGCGGATCAGAGTAGGAAGGGCAGCTGTGGCTTTGAAACTGCCTCCCAAAGCAAATATCTTTGCTTATGTATGAAAATGTCCAGTGCTGGGATATCTGACCACAGAAGCTGAGTTGATGTAAAGTCCCTGAGCTCTGTTGGTGAAACTGGCTTCAGAGTAGTAGAAAACGAATCCTCAGATAGTTTTAAGCCTCCCCTAGGTCCTATGCCTCTGTACATTACAGCCAGAGAACAGCAAAGGTCATCCAGTTGGTTCACATGCAGGCCGCCAACTAAGTCATCCCCCCTCTTTTCTCTCCCCCATGGTACAGACCGAGCCAGGAGCAGCATGGTCTCCACAGAAAGTGCCTCCTCTACCTACGAAGAACTGGCCAGGGCCTATGAACATGCCAAGATGGAAGAACAGCTGAGGCATGCCAAGTTCACCATCACAGAGTGTTTCATATCCGACACGTCCTCCGAGCAGTTGACGGCAGGGACAAACGAGTACACGGACAGTCTGACCTCCAGTACCCCTTCCGAATCGGGGATCTGCAGATTCACTGCGTCTCCCCCGAAACCTCAGGATGGAGGCCGAGTGATGAACATGGCGGTTCCAAAGGCCCATCGGCCAGGTGAGGAGGTAGGGTGGGGACCTGCTTAGGTCATCCGTCTACTGTGCACTCTCTCTCAGTCCTCAGATGGGGTGGGTGTTCTGCTTGCTGAGTGACTGCTGCAGATCAAATCACTCCACAGTTATCTGCTGCAAACAATAATATTCACTTGTTTTATTCATGAATCTGAGATTTGATCAGAGTCTAGTGAGGAAAGCAAGCCATAACTGTGGGATCCACTTCAAAAAACGACTAGCTCAGTTTCCAAGTCTTTACCAGCCCTGTTTCCCACTTAAGTCTTTCTAGAGGGTGGCCTGAGCATTCTCCTAACATGGTGATTGAGATCTAAGTATGTGCATTCTAAATTGAGAGGAAGTGGAAATAGCCATTTTATTAAAGTTAGTGGGGGAACTATATTAGTTAATTTGCTATTACCATAACAAATTTGCCTAGGCTGGGTACTTGGTAAGGAAAGAAGGTGTATTTAGTTCTGAAGTCTGATGGTATGGTGTGCCATCAATTACTATAAAGTGAGGGCCTCATAGTAAATATTTTGGGGGATGGGTATATCTGTACAAAAAGACCATACAGCGAGATGGGAAACCTCTGTATGGGAAAGAACTCTTATAACAGCTAGCTCTTAAGAGAA
Source organism: Microtus oregoni (assembly GCF_018167655.1). Lineage (NCBI taxonomy): Eukaryota > Metazoa > Chordata > Mammalia > Rodentia > Cricetidae > Microtus > Microtus oregoni. The sequence goes on from NW_024543082.1 coordinate 30,651,374, forward strand.
TTAGTGCAGAACCACCTCAAACCTTGTCAACCATGACCTACTGAACTCCCACTGGGTTCCTACTCCCTACAACCCCACCACCTCCCAGCATCAGCACTCTGAAAACTAAGTTTTCCCACACTGGGGTCCTTAGACACACACTCAGCCACCCCCAGCCCTAGGACTGACGGCACGCCTTCCAGGTAGGCTGTTGTCCAAGTAGAGCCCAGGAAACAGGGGTCAAAGGAAACACATCCTGTCTGCTTGATGAGAGAGTCAGCGGTCAAGAGCTGTTCTAGGACTGTTTCATTGGGGGCTTTTGAAAGGAGAGAGGTCTTAGCAGGGGAACTCCATTACCAAGTTGCTCACTGAAGATAACAGAAACTGGGGAATGGAACTCTGATGCTAATGTGACTTCAGCTTGACTTTGTGCCAATACACTGGGTTTGGAAGTGAGATCTAAACTTTACACTTGATGAGGGCTGACAGACAGAGGTCCAGTCTTTCACAGTGCTGATGAGTCTGAGGACTTTTAGCTAGTCTGAGGTCTAGCTAAAAGAAAAGACCCACCACCGCCATCCACTTGACTACAGTACAGAGGGCCCTGATTGGGCATTGTGTCAGAAGTCTTGGTTTTCTGTAGAAACTCAGTTGTTACGTGTTGGCTGTAGTATTGAGAAACCATGCCCAGCACAACTGAAGGAGAGCTTTAGTTTGAATCCTCAAGGCCAGTAGGCTGTTAACCCAAGGAAACACCTTTCCCATTGTTTCCCACCTATAAGAGACGCCCCAAAGTCTTGGTTTTCTGTAGAAACTCAGTTGTTACGTGTTGGCTGTAGTATTGAGAAACCATGCCCAGCACAACTGAAGGAGAGCTTTAGTTTGAATCCTCAAGGCCAATAGGCTGCTAACCCAAGGAAACACCTTTCCCATTGTTTCCCACCTATAAGAGACGCCCCACAGCCTTTCCCTCACAGACTAGCCAAGGAGCCACATCCAACATTGTGCTTCTTTGCCTGAGCCACAGCAATGGCACTTTTTAAAAATATTATGCCTTCCCTTTTAAGTTATGGCCACTGCTGAAGTAAGGCCCTAATAAATACATATAATAAAGTATGTAAAATAAGAATTATCTATCCAGCAAGTAATCTCCCAAGAGTCATGGCAGATACTAAAGAGTCTAAAGAGTCAGAACTTTGTTTTTACGTTGTCTACCTCTGTCGGGGAGAGGACAAGATGTTATTTGTGGGTGTTTTTATTTCATGTATTTTGCTGTTCTTAGTGTTTATTTAAAAGGCAAATGCAGATAAGATGTGATAAACTTAATGGCTTTTAGACTTGGCTCATCCTAGAGGTGTCGAGAGCAGCAGCAGGAAAGATGAGCTGGTAGGCATTTTGTTTAGCTTCACTGGCAGCTGTAGGTGGGCATGGTGCTGGTGCCGTAGTGGGGGTTTATACATGAGAGTGCTGCAAAGTGCAGAGAAGCAAAGAGGAGAGAAAGTGCTCTGGGTACCAACCTACTTCCAGATAGTTGTTAGGACCCCTGCAGCGTAGAAGGCTCGAAACAGGCCACCACTTCCCCTTCAAGTGTGATTTAGGGCATAGAAAGCGCTTCCAGGTACGATGGCCGCCCTACTTTTGCAAGCCTTTAAATTATTGAAGGTTTGACCTTTCTCTCTGATGACATGTTGTCTGTATAGATGGATTAAGATATTTTATTTAACGTTTATACTTTTGTTCATTGTTTCCTGGATCCCTTAGAGCATCCCAAAGATCACCACAAAGTGGCTATTGCCTTACTGAATTATTTAAAGTGAAGTGATTTTATAACTTTAGATATGAATAATTTCTTAAATCAATATGAGTACTAATATCCATAGACTTTGTTTTGTCTACTCCACAGGGCTGGATTATTGTTGGATTTTTAATATGCTCTAGAGAGAGATTCCTTCTTCTGGGGTCCCTTCTGTTGTTTTCTCTTAATGCAACTAAAGTTGGTGTGGATGGAGAATTGCCTCTGGAGAACCCCAGGCCCAGTGTGACAATGGGTCTGGATGTGTAGTGACACCCAAAGCAGGCAGAGCAGCATAGGGGACTTCCTGGAAGAATCATGGTCCTTGGTGGCAGGGAGATCAAGTTGACCTTTGTGATTTGGGCCAAAAAAATTAGGGCTATAAGGTCAAGCCAAAAGTGACATCACTCAGTCCTAAATGCATGAAGTGCATGCATAATTTCTGAGCAAATGACCAAGAGTCTGACACGCTTCTGGTACCAGAATCTCCATGCCCCACTGTAGTAGTCCTCTCTATTTATCTTAATATTATGCTGGGAAGACCATGCAGGTTCCCTCAGGGGTAGTAGTGGTGGGGTGGGAATGAGTCGAGATGGCTGCATTCATGTCAAGTGGAAGACATGCGGAGCAGAAGACTGCCATCTCTTATGATGCTGACTGCAGGGTGCATTCAAGCTGCAGCTCTTTCACCTACCCTTCCTCTGTGTCTCCCTGGGTTCCAGATAAGGCATTCCCTTTTCTGGTTCTGGGTGCAGCCTTGCCATTCTCTGGCTAGCTTGTTCCTCTCCTCACCAGCTCTTCTTTTATCTCCTTGTCTTTTTACTTTGCCTGTCTTCAGTACCAACAGTTACGATCCCAAACTTTCAGATTCCCTACAAATAGGAATCAGGTTACAAACACAACTCTAAGAAAAGAGAAAAGGGGTCATGGATATCTTTATCTTTTTCTCTCAGGGTCTATGGAAACCCAGCGAACACCTAGACAGTGTTTAAGAAATGGTCTGATGTGAATTAACAGTGTCGTCGGAATCTATGTATAGTGCTATGCCTATGCATAGTATAGACATTATCAAATAGGTGTGGTTGCATTCACAAGATTGGACAAGTGGCTCATATTTTAATTACTAGAAATGATTGGTCAGATCTATTCAAATACAAAAGGAAATCCAAGTTTACTTCAACATACTTCTAGGCAAATTGATGTATTTTCTCCTCTTGCCCTTGATACATCCAAACAAATCACTTGCAGACAGAGGAGAGGATGATCCACCAGTGGGTCAGAGTCTAGCTTTACATTTAATACTACCTAATTTTAAGTAAATTATTAGAATGTGCCTGCTTACTTCAGTCAGCTAGCTAGTTCTATTCTGCGTAACTGGTGATAAGTTTAAGGGATTCCCTTCTCCACAATTGTGGAGCCCTTCTTGGTTTTAGGAGTATTTAAGCCACTTTCTGTCACTCTTAGGCTACCCTGGATCTCTATTCCTGATACTTAGCCTATGCAACTGAGAGATGTCACTGCAAGGGGACAAATCAGCTCACAGCTCTTCATGCTCCCTTTATTCCCTGCCCAGCAGCCTTGGGGAAAGCAAAGACCCTAAGGTGTCTCTATACCTGTACCATCTTTAACCTGGAGTTAGATATATTCACCCAGCTCTCCACCAAAGATGCCTTTGAGATCCCAGCTGGTCAATGGCTTGCTCATCCAGCTAGCTTCTATCTAGGGGTCCATTGAATAACCAGATATCCGAAGTAGCTATTGGATTATAATTTTAGGATCCATTCTTCTCATTTCATCTCCCTCTCCTAAAGGTAGGAATTGTCAGAGGGGGGAGGAAGGCAGGACTCATGCCTGAAGGAATGGGTGCCTAGAGGATGACTCAGACTCTGAGCACTTAAGTACTGCTCTGACCTAAGACTGTCTATCATTCTGAACATGTGCTTTTTATCTCTGAAGCCTCAAAGACTCTTTTGTTGGCCTCTTAATAAAAATTAAACTCCAGAACTCTTCGCTAGCAAGTAGTTGGCACTATGACCTCCCTTGACTCTCCCTCACACTAGGGTCTGGTGCTCCTTTTCTTATGAGAAAATGTGTTGGCTGCTGCTTCTCACAGCCAATGCTTCATACATCCCCTCCTGTATTAGTCATCTTTCTAGTGCTGTAACAAAACACCATGACCAAGGCAATGTGGAAAGAGTTCATTTGGGCTCGTGGTCCCACACAGCATCATGAAAGCATGGAAGAAGAAGCAGGAAGCAGAGACAGGAGAAATAGGGAGGGCTCACTAGAACATCCCCCGTGACACACTTCCATCTGCAAGGCCATAATTCCTAATCTTCCCAAACATGGCCATCATTTATTTAGGAACCAAGCGTTTAAACATTTATCATTCACACCATCACAGTTCCCCTCAAGCAACTGGGCCTCCTTGCCCTGACTTCTGTTTTGGATGTTCATCTAAAGCTTACACACTGGGGTTCAGCACCTACCTCACTCAGATTTGAAATTTCTACCACGAATGACACTCCAAGAGCCAGGAAAAGGATTCCCTTCAAAATACAAGTATCTCTGATACTTTCATGTTGGCACATGTGTGCATGTTCCTACAAATGAGTTGAAAATGCACACATGCAGGCATAGATACTTATACATGGGTTCAAAATCCCATGTACGTGGCTCGTACACACATACACACTCCCAGTGTCTCTGAGCACCATCTTCCTGGTAGATCACTGCTTTTTGCAGCTTGGCTTTAGATTTTAATATCTGATATTTGACTACAATGTGCTGTTTTCAGCTTGTGCTCTTAAAATACACATCTTCCTTTTATTCCTGTAAATGGTTTGTTGGGTATCTGCTAAATACTTTGGGAGCCGAGGATAAGGTAGTAGAGAGACTCAGAAAGATCCCCATCTTAAAAGAAGCTGTAAGGATGTCGTTGCATGACCCAGCACCATAGCTTTGCCAGGCTAAGTGCTTAGAGAGAAGTAGCTTATGGGTGGGGTACAATCTGTCAGCAGATATTTTGGCAAAGATGGTCAGAGAAATCTCTCAGAGGCGATGAGATGTAAACCATATGAGAGAAGGGGCATAGAGAAGACCCTGTGGGGCCATGGCCCAAGCAGACAAAAGAGTGAAGATAAAGGTTCGATGTGGGAATGTGTTTGGTGTTTACAGTGTGAGTCAAGAGATCTATCTGACCTACCAAACACAGGCAAACATCCAAATTCCTACCAGGGATGTCAGTTTTAGAGCTGGCCAGCAGATCTAGCCAGTGGCTCTTCTGCCCACTCTGCAGTTCTGAGTGGAGCAGTGTGCTCATTCTTGCTCCTTCCTAGAAACCAGATCTCCCTGATAGGCAGTTGCAGCCCAGCTTCTAATAGGTTTGCCTAGTATTCTAGTCTGTTCTCAGTGATGGTCCCTAGTGCATTCATTACTTCTTCTCAATGGTCCTATTCTTAGAATTCTAAGTACATGGCCTAGTTTGCTTTCTATTGTGATAAAAATGCATGACCAAAAGATACTTTGGGAAAAAGAAAGGTTCGTTTGGCTTACACATCTCAATCTATTGAGGGAAGTCGGGCCAGGAATTCAAGCAGAGCAGGAACCCTGGGCGAACACTGCTTACTTGCTTGCTCTCCATCATTGTTTATCTGCCCAGGGTGACACTGCCCTCAATGGGCTGATCCCATCTACACCAGTCACTGATCTGAACAGTACCCTACAGACATGATTTCAGCCCAATCTGGTGAAGCACTTTCTCCAGCCCCTCTTCTCAGGTGACTCCAGTTTGTGTGGAGTAGACAGAAACTAACTAACCACTGTTTCCTTGAAACCAACGCTGAGTGAACCTTCTGCAGCCACCTCCCCTGCTGTCCCTTCTTTCAAGAGGAGCCTCCTGGGCCTGAGGCTCTCACACTGCCAAGTGTTCTGCAAAGTATACGTAGCCACAGTTGCTCCTTGGGTGACTGCCCATTCCTTTCACACTATTTGTGTTCTTGGCTACAACTGCATTTTCTTTAACTTCTGAGGCCCAGCAGACAGCTTTCTGCTTTCTTGGTTGATTTGTGGGGCTATGTTCTAGTTGCTGGGAAGGTAAAGGCTATTTCAGGCTCCCAAGAGGTGTTAAGTCTCAAAAAAAGCGTTACCCTTAATGGACCAGTGGTGTACAAACAAGGCTACCTGTGTCCCCGTGAGTAACCAGAGGCATCTTCCAGAGTTCTTTGCCACAGAAGACAAGCAAAAGAGCTCAACGTGGTGATTTAGGCTCATCGTGTGTCCAGATATACCCCATCAGAATGCGTATATGGGCCACTACTACTGACTGAACATCTTTAGTGTAGAAGGATATTATTATTACCCAAAGCCATAAAATTACCTAATAAATTTACCTAATACTTTCCACTATTTGATTAGTTTATCTAAATAGATAGTCATAAAAGAGGCTACAGAAAAAAAGATCCTCAAAATACGATTCAGATAATGAGAAATAGGACAAAACCTAGGTTTGGAAGACAGGCACTCCTGTACACATATCCACGTGCATATATGCACACACACACACACACACACACACACACACACACACACAGCAGTATCATGGAGGTCTGCAGAGTATTCTGTAAGAGACAATGTTAAAGAAGACCATTTTTTTTTAACATGGTTCCATACGGTTTCTGCCAATATCACATTCTAATGCATCCCAGATCCCCAACTGGAAAAAGAAAAACATGATTTCAAGACATTTAACAGTTAAGCCTTTCAATGGCTTCCTACTGTTCTCAAGGTAGAAGCTGGCAAGACACTGAAGAATCAGCCCATCTTCCTTGCCAGCCTCCCCTGCTCTCCAGTCTCCAACTTCTGGCCTCCTGCAACCCTGAGTTAGAGTAAAACTGTTTTCTACCGGGATAACTCAGCTCATCTTGTGGGTGGATCTAGGAACACCAACCATCTTGTTTGCTGTGGTTAGGAGGCCCAGATTTCTCAACCTACTTCATAAACTGAGAAGTACAAGCTCCTTGCCTAGGCTCCTACCTGAGTTCATTGTCAGTTTATGCTTCCCAAGAGGACCTGTTGGAAGGGATACATCTGTCTTAGAACCTTATGCCCAGTGGGTAATCCAGTACCCCAGATCATGAGCTCTCCTGCTGCCTAAGGCCAGGAAAGAGTTTCTGATCCCACTTTGGCATAAATCAACGACTTTACTGCTGAGGACACATGAGCTGTAACTAAAAAGTCCTACCTCATACCTCAGTGTAGTTTTTAAAGTCCATAGCAAGTAGGAAGACCACAGTATCAATGTACCCTTAAAAATGCATGAAGACTCCAAAGCACAAGCCAAGAACAGTAACTGAGCCCAAACAGTGGGCCCTCTGATATTAATGTCACATCATTTATTTAGAGTTTTTCCTGGTTGCTGTTTGGGGAGTGAAGATTCGTTTACAGAGAGATTGGTTTACAAGTTTTTCATTACCATGGTGTGACATTAATATTAAACTAAAAATGTGTTAGATCCCGTCTGCCTGAGGTGAAGGCAGACTCCACGGTCGCCCTCACCCACTAGCTCCTTGACTGCCATGCTGCAGGTATCATCTCCGTGGTCGTGACTGAAATTGTTAGAACTCGAGGTCTGAGCGCCCTTTGCGTCTTGCTTCTGCGTCAATACCCAGCTGCATCCACGCACAGACATCAAAACCTTGTTAGAGATTGATGAAAGATCCTTTTTATGTCTCCCAGGAGGCAATCCGAGCCCCTGAGAACTGCGCTACGCTTAGTTTTCCATGAATTTGGGACAGCATTTACGCAGCTTCCCAGTTCCTGGATAACAAGGTATTGCAGAGGAGGAAGAAAAGGCAGCGCCATCGTGCAATATATCCAGGGATGCTCAGCTCTTAAAAGTGCATGGATTCCTTTCTTCCACAGGACACACTGACCCGACAACTTCCAGTGCAGATAGGCTTTACCTATGTTTATAGGTGAGACAGCATCTAAGAAAGACCTTGTCAGGCTGAAAACTTCAAGACATTTCCATGCCCCACACTTGACTGTGATGCCTCAGGGGTTCCCAGAACTGTTTGGAAGCAAAGGGGGGATTCTAACATGAACTTGCAAATCCTGGCCCTTCCGATTCACTCAGCAACCACCTCACCAGCCAGGCTCAATGGGAGAAAGGCCTGGGTTTTGCCTCTGACCACTGTACGACTCACCCATCTTCCCATGGTCTTCCACGAAAGCCAAGCTCCTTGGGCTGAAAGGGATGCTGCCCTACGCAGGTTGACACCCGTAAGTCCCATATAGAATTTGGAAGGAGAGAAGGGTCTGCTTAGGGTTTTTTGAACTTTCAACATCTACAGTGAGGACTCTCAACAGCAGTGATGTCAAGGTGATTATGAGGCAGGTGCAGGGGGGAAGGGTCCTGCCCACCCCCTGCCCACTGACCCCTAGTTGCTAGTAGCCTACTTCGCTGCCCCTCACGTTGACATTGCCACATTTCCCCAGGGTGAGGTCAACCTCAGCGAAGGTTCACTGACCTGGACCAGGTGCCTCTGCTTGTGTGGTATATGACAGATGGTCACGGGGTGGGGAGACAGAGCTGAGATGCGTGGACCGGCTCTCACCACGGGATTTCTGCAGCCGTGCTGACGGATTTTGCCCTCCTCTTTCCAGGACTGAAATACACTCCGACTTCGTGCATGAGTCTGAATACATTGAGACAGCTCGGGAAGTTTTTAGCTTCGAGGAGGCAGCATATGCATAGAGCGGTTTTCACACCATCAGGACAGACAGCCTAACTGCCCCCTTCCTCCGTGGAGGATGACAGGCTCTAAGCCTTAGGTGCTGATGGATGAGAGGGAGGCATCCTGCCTCGTAGGGGCCAGGGGGCAGTAATTACATCTGTGTGCTTGCCAGTTAGAAGTGGGGAGATCGATGCCAGCTTCCTTAATCTGGACTTTCAGAGACATTACTGTCACTGAAGGTCCCCAGGGGGCCGTGGCAGAGGATGAGAAATGAAGCATTGTATCGGAAAATAACACATAACACTGAGTTAATAGCTAAATTGTCCTCCTCCTCCTCGAGATGAGAGTCAAATCCGAGGGCTGGACTCCTCCCGGTGGGGCAGTGGTGGCTACGATTTGCCATCTGTAGCGAGACCCAGGGGGGAAATGTGAGAAAGGGGGCCTAGAGTGAGTGTGTATTGTTCTGGTGGGGCACATACATCTCAGAAGCTGAGAAGGGGCTGGTCCATGACTGTAATACACAGATACTCCCAACACGCCCATTTCTCTGATGGCCTGTGAGTCGGAGCAGGCTTCCCTTCTACCTGTGATCCCACCTTGAATTTTCATCTCTTTGTGACTGTTTCCTGTTCTTGCCTCTGCTCCCATCATCCTGTGTGTATCCATCCATCTCTTTGATCTCTGCTTCTTTGCCCCTGTGGCTGTCTCTCACCCATCCCCCCCTCACCACACCCTGTCCCCACCCAGCTCAGCCTCACACTCCACCCTGTGCTCAACATCTTGAACACAGCTCTGCTTTCCCCAGTGCCATTTCCCCAAAGTGCCTCAGCTGCCTAGTGTCCTGCTGCATCTGAGACAGGGGTGTGGACCCCAAGAACAGAGGGGCTTGACGGGTGCACAAATGTGTGCTTTAAGTTTGCCTAAGTCAAGAGTAGAGTGTTTCAAAGGCCCAGCTGAGACTCCAATAAGCCCCTGCCAACAAGTCTGTGTTGCTGCTTGGCTTGGGAAAGAGGCACTAACTGGGTTGAGGTAACTTGGGGGGAAGTAGACATGCAGACAGTGGGGTAAACAAGGACACACACACTTTGTTGGCTGTCTGGGATGATTGCTACCTTGCACTCATCTCTCTCCTTAGCCCTCTCCTACCCACAACCCCTGAGTTTTACCCTTCTGTATGGCTTTGACTTCATGAATGAAAGCATTATCCAAGAGAAACAAAACAGAGAGAGGGAGAAAGAGGAGGAGGAAGAGAATAAAGGGAGGAAATAGAGGATGGGGAAAGAGAAAGAGTGAAAAAAAGGAGGAAGAGAGAAAAGAAGGGAGGAAAGATGGGAAAGCTAGGCCAGTGGGAGGCCAAGAGGAAGAAGAACCAAGGATATGGAACCTACAAATGGCTCTGGCACCTCCCACTGGCAAAGCCACACTGCAGAGAGTATGAGGACTGACTGCTCTGATTGCCTGTGCAGCACCAGATCCCGCACACAGGATTCCCAGGGTGTGTCTACCTGTCAGAGGCAGCACCATGGCGTATAAACAATATACTCACTCAAAGGGCTCTTGAATTGCTGACTACCGGTGCTTTCAAATGTGTGGGGAACTCAGAGGATCCTGGCTGACCAGAGTGAGGGGTATATTTCCCCTGTGGAGTTAGAAACCCTCAGAGAGGATGGTGTTTCCCATGGGGGTCCGGGAGCTGCAGGAAGCCAAGTCCAAAGACCCCTCTTTGCCAAACTCTGGGTTGTCTCTCTCGCCAGATACACAGGGTCTGTTTCTGCAGGGGTGGGAGAGCAGGTGCAGGTCTGTGGCTCAGGCTTGGTGGAGGAAAAAGGAGGGACTGCAGGTGGCACTAGCACCTCTCCAGCAGTGCTCCAGCCTTCGCAGGAACCTTTTGTAGCTCTCTCAACCCTTTTCTCTTCCCGCGGCTGGTGGAGGCAGAAATGACCAATGAGAAAGGAGGGGTGTGGCTGTTGCTATGGAGACCCTAAACCCATCACAGACGAGAAGAAAAGGTATCTGATTCCCAAGGCTTGCTGGGACAAGTCACCACAAACTTGAGAGCTTAAAACAGATTTATTCTCTCACAGTTCTAGAGACCAGAAGTTCAAAGTCAAGACACCAGCTGTCAAATGTTCCTTTGAGGGCTCTAGGTAAGAGCACACTCCTGGCCAACTCCAGCTCTGCTGGCACCAGGTTTCGCTGGGCTTCTGGCCCCACCACTCTGGCTTGACTTCCATCCTCCCATGGCTCAATCCCCATGTGCCTCCCATGTCCCTCTGCCTGGCTCTTATAGAGGCATATGTCACTGGATTTAAAGCCGTTATTAAATCCAAATGACCATTTCTCAGGTCACCTAGCTTCATCCCATCTGCAAAGGCCATTTCTGTGGGTGGAGCTACACTCAGAATTCTGGACCTGCGTCCATGGGTGCCACTAACCAGCCCCCCTCTCATTCTTCTGAAAGGCCTGCACCTCTAAACCCCTGTCCTATGGTGAAACCTGCATGTGAGCTGCACACCAGAGTCATCGCCACAGCCCTCCGTACTGGAGACAAGGCCACCTAGCCCTGGTCCACACCAGTCATGCTTGGAATGTCCTCCCAACCTCCAGGAGGCACTGCTGGCACTGGAGTCGGGAATGAGTGTCTGCCCTATGAAACAGCCAGGTGGGGGCAAACACGTGAGCCAGTGTCCCCACCCCAGACTCTGTCTTCCTAGAGCTGTCATCTCAGTGGTGGCCTTAATTTGTGCAGGCACCTGAGGAACCTAGGCTCTAGACAGATGTCCAAACAATCCCATCTCCCAACTTGTGTTCAAACTTTAGTGTGGATGTAGAATTCAACAGAAATAAAGTACTGACCACCCTGGTGCTTCCTTCTCCATAAGCACGTGCATTTGATGCATTCACACAGCCAGAAGAGTTGCTCTGTATGCTGATTAGAAAACACTCTGTCGTTCATATTTGATACACACACACCAAGGAAAGCAGCTCTTCAACTCTTTTTTTTTTTCTCTTCAACTCTTTAAGCAACCATCTAACTTCATAAAGCTTTACTTGTTTTTTGACTCTGGTTCTTTACGAGATATTAGACATGCAGAGCTGCTTGGCAGACCTACAAGGAGACCTAGCTGTGAAGATTTCTAGTCCCATTACGAAAGGTCAGCACTTCTAACCAAGCTTTTGTTTAGGCTATCAAACACTCTTGGTCACTGCACCAAAAGGGAGAGCTGTGATGAGCGTAAATCTTGGGTGCCCTGATTTTAAAATATTTATTTGCCATATTCATTGCGTGTGCATAGGTGTGCATGTGTGTGGAAGTATTTGCCATATTCATTGCGTGTGCATAGGTGTGCATGTGTGTGGAAGTCTTTCCTTACCTTCCACCAATGTTGGTCCTGGGAACCAAACTCAGGCCTGCAGGGAAGATGGCCAGTGCCTTTGCCCACTGAACCATCTAGCCAGCACAGGGCATTGTGGTCTCATTTTAAACAAGTATGTCTTGAGCTGTACAATCCCACAGTAGAGAAATCTATAATCTGGATGGGACTGAAAGGCCACAGGCTTGTTGGGGATCATTACCGTTTGGGAAATGTGATGGAGAGCTAATGGGGTAAAAACTGAGGCCTGAGTGGATCCTGGCTCATTACAGACACACCAGGCATGCAAGATGGAGTCAGAGATCAGCAGCAGTCACCCATCTTCTTAACCTGTCCCCTTGAAAAACACTGAAATATATGTGATCCACCTGTTCCACGTATTGGGACAACAGGATAAAAATAATCACACAATCGAATAAAAGAGTCCATCAGTCTAGTATTGAACTCTTAGGAATACTCACTATAGGGGGTTCGATATATAAAATTTTATATGTTTCAAAATTAGTCAGGTAGCATGTACTGATACACAGAGCAAGTGTCCCTCACATTGAAAAATAATTCTGCATCTTATCCTGCATTATTTGCATGTGTGGTCTGTGCATGTAGGCATGATATGTTTCCACTCTCCACAATATTCGTTAAGGCAGGACCTCTCACTTGACTCCACAGCTCGCCAGTATGGCTAGTCCTGTCTACCCTCTTGCTATAAAGAGCCTCTGTCTCCATCATCAGAGCTCTGGAATTACAAACAGGCAGACACAGCCACCCAGCATTGATCTGAGTTCTGAGTATCAAAACTCCAGGCTTCGTGGTTGCATGAAAAACAGTTTTTCCACTGGGCCATTGCCTTAACCCTCTATCTCATTTATAAATGGCATCTCTATTAATGGCTTTGTGTTTGTTTCTGCATACATTAGTCATTTGATAAAACTGAAGAATATGTCCATTACTATAATGAAGATAAGGAAATTTTAAGACCATAAGGTTTCATTTTAAAAAAAAAAATTAAATCCTTGGGTTTGTTTTCAGGAGCAAATCTAATCTTCATGTACATTCCACACTAGTCTCTGCAGAGGGGGCATCTGGTTTCAATAAGTGCCCCAAACCCTGTTCAGAAGGATAACGGAGTGTGTCATTTGCTCTACCAAGGGTCATGACCAATTTATTGAGTATTTATGACTGGACCTCCATAGGACTCAATCTTATGTATAAAACCAGCATTGAACTAGGGTTGAAGTTCATGAGCGTGGCCAGGCCATCTAGATGATGACAAACCATGGTTCATAATGAAACCATGCAATCCTCACCAGTCCTTACAGGGCGGAGAGCCCAGGAGGCCCACTAGAGAATATAGGTAAATCTTCACACCAATACCAAGAGGCAAGTTGTTGCGGCACACAAGAAAATCACTTAGCAAATTTCCAAAGAGTAGGGTCATCCTTCCTCGTATTCTGGGAGAAATCTTATGAAAGCAGTACCATTTTGAAAAAAGAGAATGCTATTTTAAGATGCTCTGAGGTGCTTGCCTTGAGTTGGGTTTATTTCTTCCTAGAATCCTTAAACCGTAGACTATGGTCCTCGATGTCCTGCTGACTCTTCAGTGAGGAAGACAGAGAACTTTCTGGAATGCTGGGTTTACTCCTGCCACAGACAATCAGGATTTGTGGCGTTGAACTTATATGAAAAATAAGGAGCCCCAGGAATATTTTGAAGCAAAATAAACAGGGACTTTCAGCCATTTTAGCCAGAACTGGGGTGGGAGTGGAAGTTATGCTGGAGATGTTATGGGAGAGGCCCAGTCCCTCCAGACTCAATGTGTCTGAGATCAACCCATCCTCTCTAGCTTACCACCTTTTCCCAATGCATCATTTCGTAATTGGTGACTTGTACTTATTTGATTCTGTTAATACAACAAATACCAAAGGCAGGTTAGATTTATGAGGAAACTACATTGCTTTAAGTCAGTGTTGAAGATCAAAGCTGCAAAAAGCATAATGAGAACACTCTGGAGAGGGCCATGACAGATGGTGGAAATGTGGTGGAGAGGTCACCTCTTAGACTGGGAAGCCAGTTAGAGACCGAGACCCCCATGTGTCTTCCAAGGCCCATCCCCAGTTGTCCTGAGGCCCTCTACTAAACCACACCTCTTAAAGGCTCCACCACCACAGTAAGGCCCAAGTCTCCAATGTATGAACACATTTAAACCATTTTATAGTCAACTGTATCCCCTATCTCCTGAGTCACAATGGGCTCACCCTTCCCTTTGGCCATTGCCGCTTCACATCGGAAGCCATTTCTGACAGGTGTCCTTCCTATCTCAGTTTCTTTCTTCTCTCACATCCCATAGCTGCCCCAACCCCCAGATCAGGCCATGTCATGTCTCTCTCATCAACACATTCCCCTACCCATCCTTCCTGCTGGAGAACTGCACATGGCCTCCATACTCTCTGGCCTGCTCACCTGGTATGTGTGCCAAGACAGTGAGTGAGAGCAGCCTTGAGATAAACAGAAACAGATGACCCCTGGGGTCATCTCAGCCTGCTGCACAATCCTTGCCTATGTGGGTCTTGAAGTGAGAAAACCAAGATGTTTAGATAAGCTAGAGGGTCGTCCGTGTGTCTTCCAGGAAAACAGAGGCTAAGTGCCAGACTAAGTCCAACTCAAGCTGCAGAGAGTGGCTGCCTCTACAGGCTCACCCCAGTGTGCCAACTCTTTGGGAGGGGTGGTGGGACAGATTAATGTCTCTAGACAGGCTCATGGAGATGTGGACAAAAACAAGTCACAAGGTAATATTCGAACAAAGTAATCAGAAGAGGAAGGTGCTTCCCCCCCCCCCCATAAAAAGAGAGTCATTAATGTCTGGAAGAATGCTGGCAACAGTAGCCAGTACTGGGCACAATGGAGAGCAGGATGTTTAGGGTTTGAGTGGGCATGAGGGCTGGCCTTTCTGACCTGAATTTGTGGACTGTGGCATTTCAAATTCAGGGTGGATATTTATAGGCAGATGTTAGCAGAGATTCTGACGTTCATGCCTGGGACTCAGGAGACAACAGAATGGAAAGGATAATTATTAATGAAAACAAACAAAAAAGATGACACCAGCAACTGGCCCTCCCAAGGAGGCTGGGGACAGGCCCTTGGGAAGGTTCTAAAGTTCTGCATTGTGAGGTGAAGATTGAGGAATGGTGGTCAGAGGTGCAGAGGCAGCTGGGAGGCCGCAGAGGTGGGGCAGAAAAATACCAATAGCATCAGATGTTGTCAGGGCTGGAGCAGGTGAGGACCAGGAAGATACCAGAGAATACGGCAGCTGGGCTGGAGTGAACTCCAGGATGATGCTTCCGTACTCGAGAGCACAGACGCCGTGTTGGACAGTTCAGAGTTGACAAGAAATGCATGGCAAGGCAGATGAAACAGACAAAGGATTTGCTAGGGAATTCTCATGGGGAATTAAGAAGAATGGGGGAAGGCAGGGAGGGTGTGTGTGCAGGGACCATGGTGCAGACCTGAGACCTAGAAGGACTGAAGGTAGGAAGAAGCATAGACTCCAGTGCTTTGCTCAGGAAGCCACAGCCAGGTAACAGGACATCATGGAAAAGGAGGTAGCTGGAAAGAAAAAGCCACCAGAGAGGCCTTACCTTGCCTGTGATGATAGGGGATCCCAGAGGAAAGGAAGCTTCCACAGGTGGGGGTATAAGTGGAGGCTAGCATCAGGCACCCTTTTTCCCCAAAGCCAGTGCTCTTGAAGGAGAGCAGGTGTGTTGCCATGGCACCGTGGAAGCCAATGGAAGTAGAGTCAACTCAGATGTTCTGATCTTCACCCCAGCATGGTCAAGACAGAGGAGACTAAGGAGATGGCCAGGGTGGTGAGAAGGTTGGGCCCATGCTCTCTTTACCTCAGTTCATCACAAACAGCTTTCCAAGGTCACATGGCTTCATGGATCATCAAAAGGAGAGCGTTGTCCATTCCCTCGGTATCCCTGGCTCTTTCCTCCAGCCCCATGAACCCCACACTTCTAATCCCATGGGGCTCGCTCTCACTGTTCATGGCAGCAGAAGTGTTGTCTCCAGTATACACAGATACTGGGAAGGGTGTCGGGACTTGTTAGCTCCATGCCTCAGGCTCTCAATCTGCAGAACTACAGTTAGTGTTCTGTGGCCCATGGGAGAGAAGTGTGAAAAACATCTGCTTGCCTCTCTGCAGCTCACTCCAATGAGGTGTCTTAAGAAGTGTCCCCTGACACAGTGATAACCCTTTCTCTCGAGCAAAGTTCCCACTTCTTTCCTGAGGTGTTCTGCCCAGAGAAGCAAATGAGGGCACCGACTAACTCTCTGTGTTTGTTCCCAGGTGACCTCATCCACCTGCCTCCATACCTTCGAATGGACTTCTTGTTAAACCGGGGGGCACCAGGCACCAGCAGGGACCTGAGTTTAGGACAAGCGTGCTTGGAACCCCAGAAAAGTCGGACCCTGAAGCGCCCCACGGTCCTTGAGCCCACCCCTATGGAGGCTTCCTCCTCCACCTCTTCCACAAGAGAAGGACAGCAGTCGTGGCAACAAGGGGCCGTGGCCACCTTACCTCAGCGAGAGGGCGCAGAGCTGGGACAGGCAGCTAAAATGAGCAGCTCCCAGGAATCACTGCTGGACTCTCGAGGCCATTTAAAAGGAAACAATCCCTACGCAAAATCTTACACCCTGGTATAACACACGGCGTGGCTGGACAGCGGTTGTAAATACAATTTAAACGATCCAATCAAAGCTACCTTTTTTTTACGGAATTCCAATATTTATAATTAAAGAAAATTGCCAAAATATATTAAAAAAAAAAAGAAAGAAAATACTGAAACCACAGACAGTGCAAAGACTACTCTGCTTTTCTTCCGTCTGAGTGTGGGCTCCATCTGCCTGGGCATCTGATTTTTGGGGAAAGAAGTCCAGTTTTATGATTTTCACAGGCTATAGCATTTTTACTGATTTTCTACAAAGTGCATGGGGACTCGTTAAACCTTCTGAACAGAAGTTCTAGCACACAGGAGTCAAGAAAGGAAATGGGGGGAAATTAGCCTATTTGTGAATCGAAGAGGAACGTTGCTCTGGGGGCAGGGGAAGCTTCCGTCACCTGTGCACACCTTTCCTTCCCACTAGGAACCAGGTCCTCGGTTTGATTTTCTGTTGTGAATTAGGATGAGTGCTGTCAGTGAGGGGGTGGGGGGAAACCCATTCGGTCTTCTTTTCTGTTTATTTTTTAATTTGATGAGACACTCTTTGCATTTTGTCTAAATGAAATAAAAGAGAAAAGGTGGTCTGCCTTTATTTGCATGTCTACTGATACCTCCTATCCATGGCTCGGGCCTCCTTCCTGCTCATACTGTTTGTGAACAAAATGACTGGACCCAGTGCCCAATCTAGGAAAACGGATGCAAAAGCTCTGAGCAGAAGACATGGCGTCAGCTCTGCAGCTGGAAAACAAATGAAAGGCAGCCTGGTCTCCATCCAGTATTCTAAGCCCCTCGCAGGACTCAGGTCCTTGTCCCGTGCAGGGCCTGCTGCCAAACTCATCAGGGTCAGCAGACCATCTCCAAATCCAGCGCACTGCTCTTTGTCAATAAAGTTTTATTGGAAGAAGTCCAAGGGCCCTTCACTCCATTTGCATTATCTGTGGTTGCTTTTGTACTGTGATGTCAAGTTGAGTAACAATATGGCTATGGCACACTAAGCCCAGAGTATTCTCTGGCTCTTCACAAGAGATGCTTGCTCACCCCTTAAGTTCCTCATTTTAGCCCTGACTTGTGAGAGAAAAAAGTGATGTTGTGTCTCACCTCCCTTTCCCTGCCCTGTCCCCACTGTGACTGACAGGTTCACGGTAGACCGTCTTCAGATGTGACTCCTCCAACCCTCTCCTTGGCACCCACAGGAATATCAGCCCCTATATGGTGTTCCTCCAAATTCTGTATTTCTTTTCCTTTCTCTCTGTCCAAATGCCTTGTCATAGGGCTTACGCAAACAGAGAGCCTACTCACAAATGGGAGGTACCATACCCCACATCCCTTGACTCTTACACAGTGTGCCTTAGAAGAGCCTGCCATTCTCTGAGGCAGCCAAACCCCATTTCAGATGCCACCCTAACAGGCAAGGAGAACCAGGTCTTCACATTAGAATTTTGGCATTGACTGGAAAAAAAAAAAAACTGACCCCACGTCCACAGCTTCCAACTTCCCAGTAATGCCTCACACAAGTTCCTTCTCAGACCTTCTTAATGCGACCCCATGGAATCCATCAGCAAAAGCTGGTGTGGTGATTGCTATCTGGAACTAGACTACAACACTCCCTTTCCCCTCCCTCTCTCTCTTCTTCATCCCTTTCCACCCTTCCCTTCTTCCATCTCTTCCAGGCAGACTTTGTGCCTCCTGGGCTTCAGACACACAGAGCACAGGCAGAGCAGGTACCAGACTCCATCACAGCCATACAACAGCTCCGACACTAGGGCCTCTGTGGATGGGAGCGACGTGCTGCTCGCCATGGTTTCAGAGCACAGTTTATCCTTGACATCCTCGCAGATGTGGAAGGATCGAGATGCTACTTTCTAGAGAAAGAAAGACGGACCCTAGCATCAATAAGTTTAAAAGGTTGTAGAGTTCCCACCCTTGGAAGTGTATTAAGTTTTTTTTTTTCTCCCAAGATGTAAAATAAAAGATTCGACAATGTCTGCCTCTGCGGTGGGCTGCTTGCAAGATTCCTGCCTTGGAAACGCTTGTTAAAATGAATTCCACATGCAAGCACTGTATCAAAAATGTGTCCCCCTGCCTCAAATAGGGGCCTGATACTGTCTACAAAGGGGTGTAGAGCTGTGAATTAAAAGACCATTATGACAGCAATAACAGTGAGTTTGCCTCTGTATCCTCCTGTCTCTATCTTGTTTGTGTGGGGAGGTCATTGGACTATCCATGTCCTCACCAGGTCTATGGGAATTTCACTAAAGTTTCACACTGGAAAGTTTTGTTTTCTGTTGCTAAGGAATTTGACCTAGGGATTAACCCCCCCCCCCCCCCAAGGTCTCATATTCTTATCTTATATCTTATCCGTATTTTAGAATGGTCAACTCAGATCAATTCTTTAGCCTCTGGCTAACAGCTGTTGGGTGAATGGGGAAGAGCTGTTGGTTCGATGGACTGGGTTTCCTTTAATCCATCCAAATTCCTGGACAATAGCCCCTTCGTAAAGTAAGTAGAGGTATTTGTAAGCCACACAGCATTCCTACTTCTGCCATCTCCAGAGATGCTGCGGCTTCCATTGAGTTCACGAGTCTGCCTGATGCTTCCTGATCCCCACATCCACAAGGCTAAAAGAAGAGGGTGGAAAGTCTAAACAGTGAGATAGCACAAAGCTGCTTATGAGCCAGTACGTTCTGAGCCCATCCTGTGGCAGGACTCCTAGACTGTCCCTAAGACACAGGAGACAGGTCATTGCTTAGACGGCTCTTAAAATAAGCAACTTCTCAATGAAGGTCTTTCTGACCTGGGCCTATAATATATGAACAACCTGATTCCTTTTATAAAAATCAACCGGGACATTCCAGAATGATGTAATAAACCCATTTTCAGCAGTGGTGCACAGCAATCTGGGATCAGGAAGCCAAGGACTAGTCTGTCATAGTCCAGCTTCAGATGTAAATAAAGTCTAAAGAAGTGTGTCCAAGTTGGAAAGCCTTATTTTAACCTTCTATATTTTAACCTTCTAAAGAATATGGCTGGGTGATGGTGGCACATGCCGTTAATCCCAGCACTTGGGAGGCAGAGGCAGGCGGATCTCTGTGAGTTCGAGGCCAGCCTGGTCTACAAGAGCTAGTTCCAGGACAGGAACCAAAAAGCTACGGAGAAACCCTGTCTTGAAAATCAAAAAAAAAAAAAAAAAAAAAAAAAAAAAAAAAAAGAATATGGCCCAGAGATGACCTCAGCTCTTAGATAAACACATTAATACTCAGGGCTTTGAAGACCCACAAAGCTTCTCTTCTCAATTGTTGGTCAAAAATGACCATCAAAACGGGTGAGATGACATGAAAAGAAAGAAAGGCTGTATTTTTCTCATGCATCAAGGAATTGTAACCTTCAACAAGGGCTTTAAATCAAAAAGAAATACAAAAGACCTAATTCATCCACATTCTGAAGGAGAGGCAATGAGGTGACTAAGCCCTAGTAAGACAGGACCACGTAAGGGTCAGATAGTAGCTATAGAAAGGATCCCACTGACTGAAGACAGGATGAGTCCAGGTAATGAGATCATCTCAGAGTCCTCAAGCAAGATCTAGGAAGTATGTGCTGGGTTACAGTTCTCAGTGTCCCACCCAACAGGCACCCTACAATTAAGAACATCTCTGTAGGGGCTTTGGTGAAACTTTGTTCAAGGAAGTTTTTTTTCTCATTTGGTTATTTAAATATTCTGTTACCATTTGACCAGATAAAAATTTTTCACGTGGTGTAAACTGCCCAGAACTGTAGGTTAACTTTTTTTTTCATTTTTTTCCCGTTTATTTATTTATTAAAGATTTCTGTCTCTTCCCTGTTCAAGGAAGTTTGCATTGAAAATAAATGACAGAGTCAGGGTGTTCCTGATAAACAATGAAAATATTGTGTTAAATTAAATGTGTTCTTGTAAATAACGAAAACAACATCTCCTGAGGCAAAGGCCTGGCAGGGTGGCCAGATGCTCTGCTCAGACTTTGGAACTACCCAGACAATGAAGAGAGAAAGTCCGAGTTCACACCATCAGTGGTCCCCAAGATCCAGGAGGTCAGAGAGCATCCCCTCTTCAAAATTCAGTTTCAGCTTACCTCCTCCATGAAATCCCTATAGGTTCCTGTGCTGCACCACAGTGACCTGTTCCAGGATTGCCATCAACACCAGCTCTTTCATCACATGTTTATTATCTTCTAAATCACTGTGTAATTTACTCCTTATAATGTTATTATCAGTTCTCCTACCTAAGAATGCTCACTCCATCAGGAGAGAAGTCTGTCTTATGCATGTATCTTCAGTTTCTAGAATAGAGCACAGTAAGCACCCTACATTCAGAGAGTGTCAGCTATGGCATAAGCTCTCTGCAGACGAACCATCACGTGGACTGCTTGGCTTACAAACTGGCAGTGAGTAGCCCCAGCTCCCTCCCTGAACTCTGTAGAGGCAAGATGTAGCTTAGACCTGCAAGGGATCCACCCTTAAGTGTTTTGACTTTGCTAGGAATGTTGGTCAGGTTTTATTTTTTTGTTTTTTTTTCTTTTTACTTTTACTTTTATTATTCCTTTTCTCTTCTTAACCTCTCACTTTCAGACAAAGCAAATTATAAAACTTGGGAAAGTGACTTTGAGCACCTATAAGGTGCTTGCTTCATCTCCCCAAACAAAGCCTGTGAGCCTTTGTGCTCTGGAGACTTCAAACAAACTGTAAGAAGAAAGACATGTTTATCAGTCCTAGCTCTGTCTTCCCAGAAAGGACAGAATTCTGTTTCAAGGAGACAGCCCTTCCATAGTGAAAAAAAAAATGTATTAAGGGATGCAATCCTGTGTATCAGAGGCTGGGCAGTGCTTAGAAGGGTCACTGGGCACAACAGGGCCCGGATTGTATCAAGACAAGCAGAGTCTCTAAGCACACTATGTGAAGATATACGGTTTTACTTCCAGAGTTTATTTATGCTGAGGGTCCCCTACAGCTTAACTCTGTAGAGTGACTCGTTTCTTAATGCAAAATTGAACATGTCTTATGAAGTTCCTCTTCTCGGGTATAATAGTGATGGTGCTACACCTTGACCTGTGGTTTAATGCCAGACACGTGGAGCACAGTTCATAGAGCCACCAACAAACCCAACCCAACAAAGCGTCAGGCCTTCCACCACCGCTGCATTCCTTCATCCTCCAGAGCAAAGTATCAGTATGTCTAAAGCCAGCACTCTGGCCGTTCTGACTGGGGGTGTGATAAAACAGCATCCTTTTCCCTCTGGAATGAACTTCTCCAGTTGGCTCTCTGTGAAACCCTTCCATGTGTCTCAGATTAGAGGGTGGCACTTCACCCACCCTCTCACCCTGCACTTCACGTGCAGGATCTGACACTCAACAAGGTGCTGATATTCCCAGAGGGAAGAGCCAGAGCTTTGCACTGAGCAGAGAATCACGACAATGCTCCTACAGAGGCATCTCAGAGCATATTAGAGAGCATCCCCACGGCTATGTCACTAGCTGTCCATCCATCAAAGACCATCTTTGAGGTTTTTATCTGCCTTCCTGATGATTCATGTGTTGACTCTTCAGAACACATATTTTCATGGAGACTTTGAGATTTAGCAAGGCACATGGTATCAGAGCAGAAGATACTCAGTGTGCTTCTATGTACCCAGGCTTGACACCAGCACCAACTGCCACAATAACCCATCTTTGGATTTTAAGCGAAGTTAACTTCTGTATTGGGACAGCTGGCCAGACCAGAAGATCTTTGTATCCTGATGACACCCCCAGGGAAATGGATCTTCTTGGCATCTATTTCCCTGGGCAAATGTGGGAAAGTCACCGTGGTGCCAAGGCTACTTCTCATTTGTTTTTTTGTTTTTGTAATCCTAGCACTCCACACAAGCAGGTAAATGACTTCGAGGTTCATTGTGAAGTGAGCGTAAGGGTGTGGGGGTATTGTGGTATGTGAAACAGTAGTCTAAATGTATGAGCCTGGCATAGAAAGCCCATTTTAATCTTTTTAATAAATCCGTAGACTCAGCTTGCTGTGTTTGTTCATTTGTTTGTTTGAGACAGTGTAGACCAGGCTGGCCTCAACCTTGCAACTATCCTCTGTCTCAGCCTCTGGAGTACTCGAATTATAGATGTGAGCCACCAAATCTGACTTCTGTGTTTGCTCATGGTTGGGGAGGGCACAGGAAGAAAAGGAAACAACAGCTTGATTGGTAGCAAGGTAAAGGCACTGTTGTATAATCATCTCACAGGCTGCTGGGGGAAAGACCAAGCTTCCCAGGGCCTTACAAACAAAGCTGCTCGTTAGGCAGGGTTCTACTCAAGAATCACCCTTAGCAGTTCTTGCTGGATCCTCTATATCATCAGTAGAAGTGATTTAAATTGTTGTTGGCCTTGTTAAAAAGGCATGTGGCCTGTCCAGAATTATGGGGTTCTGGTCACTCCTCAGACCACTGCCCCTGTTGGTAGAACATCTCACTTTTCCCTATTGGAAATGGGAGCTAGAGGACCAGAGCTGAGCCAGCTCCTGTGAGATCAGCACATCCAAATCCAAACGGGTTCTAAACAGATGAGGTGCAGCTTTCAAGGCAATTCCGAAATTCTCATTCCATTTCCTTTCCGCATCTGTTCCCTCTGACCCTACACCCTTGATGACCCCAGTCCACTCAGGACAAGAGGAGAGTGTCCTCCTGCCCACAGCTAGTATCTGCCAGGGTCTGAATGGTAACAACTCCAATTCCCTGGATCCTCACATCCCTCTTACAGACTCTCACTTCTGATGTGTAAAATGTCTAAGTCTCACACAACAAGAAAAAGTGTACAGGGGAAGGAGCTAGGGCTTGACTCAGTTTGATATACCATGTTAAGTTCAAGCCCATGGGAGTCCTGCCCCTTTCTAATGGAGACAGAGGAGGAATGGATGGAGGGGGGAGAGGAGGGAGGGGAAAATGTGGTTGGTATATAAAATAAATGGAAACAATGTTAATTAAAGAAAATAAAACTAAAAAAATATAAAGAAATAGAAAATTTCCCTCTCCCTCACCTTGTAGACACTGCCATTCCCTCCCTTGGTTAGGTCATGATTCCCCTTCACAACCAGCATCGTGGTTCCCCTTCACAACCAGCATCATGGTTCCCCTTCACGACCAGCATCGTGGTTCCCTTCACAACCAGCATCGTGGTTCCTTTCATGGTTCCCCTTCACGACCAACATCATGGTTCCCCTCCTGCAGCAGTAGAGCCATTGTCTTCCTCCTGGGTTCTAATTCTTTTCTTCTTTGGACTGATTCCTAGTTTTATTGTCAGGATCCTCATTCTCTAAAGCTCCTTCAAATCTGTGAGCTCTCAGAGTCTGTGCCCCCAGGCCTGGCTATTTCTACTTGGTCATCTGATCAAAGCTCCATCTCCACCTGGTGGTACACTCACCCGCTGCTCCTGTGAGTCACTAGAACCCTGCTTTGCCACCACATTCTCTCCCCATGTCCCATGTTCTATCTCCCTTTTTATTCTTCTTCTTTATCCACCTAGAATTGTTATGTCTCATGTCCTTCCTCACACAGATTCTTGCAGAACCTCCAGTCTAGGTCAAGGCAACTTCAGGACTTTGAATTCTGCTCAATTCCAAGGCTGCACTGAGTGCTCAAGGACTGTTGAGGTACTGATAACAGATTCCAATGATTGTTCTCTAGTTTGTTTAGTCTACTGAAACCTCTACACCCCTGACACCCACTCAAACTCAGTATTTCCCAATTTCCCACAGGGGCCAACACTGGTAATTGCTTTATTCTGAAGACTTTGCATATATACTTACATACATTAAAAGGGGATTTATTCGAATGGCTTACAGGATGTGGTCGGGATAGTCCAACAACAGCTCTCTCCTGACATAAAGACCACAAATCTAGCAGTTGTTCAGGTCATGAGGCTGGATGTCTAGGCAGCCCCAGTCCAAGGCTGGGGGAGATTCCTAGAGAGCTGCTGGTGGCATTCAGTCTATGATGGAGTAATCTTAAAGAACTCCATTCTAATTCAAGGAAAGGAAGGTCTTGGCAACAGGATAGATGAACTTGCCAGCAAAGTGAGGGCAAACAGGCAAAAATCTTTTTTTTGTTTCAGTCCTTTTGTGTGAATGACCACCTTGTAACCCAGTTTTTTAATTTAATTAACATTTCTTATTTATTTTATATACTAGCCCCTGTTTCTTCTCCCTCCTCTCCTCCTGGTTCTTCTCCTGTTCTCTCCCTGCTCTTCCCATTTACTGCCTCCCCAACCTCTCCTCCTCCATCTCCATTCAGAAAGGGCCAGGCCTCCCATGTGACCCAAATTTAAGGTGGGCTTTCCAACCTCAAATGACCCAATCAGGAAAAATCCTTGGGTTTTAGTTGATTTCACATGTAGTTAAGTTGGCACACAAAATTAGCCATCACTCTCCCTCACGTTTCACTACCCAAATCCCCAGGTCTGTCTTACTCTTCCCAGCTTCTGTGTACTTTTCCTGTGATGGCACCTACAGCTTCCTCCAGGAAATTGCATGTGAGTTATGGGGATTACATGTCCTTTTATACACATTTCAAAACTGCCTAGGAGCTGACAAATCCACAGAAAGCTCTTAGCCAATGACTGACAGGTACAGGAACATAGAAGCCTACCCTCCTTGTCCCATATATCTTTCAGGACCACTTTAACTCATACATTTGTCAGGCATTATGTCTTTACTGAGAGCCTTTCCAACCTTTCTAATCCTCCAGCTCTCTGGTTTTCCCTGGAAGCTCTTTAGTGATGCACATCTCAAGTTGTATATTATGAAGAAGTCTATATAAAGTGAATTCTTCAATTTGTCCCACTCTTGCAACCAACCTAGTACCTAGAATGTAGCAGATGTTCAATAAATATTGACAAGAAGGAAATACATAGTGGAAGAGATAAGAGTAAGTAGCCTTGCAGAGGTCAATATCACATTTCTTCTTCTCCCCAGGTGTGATTTATTCAGAGAGATGTTTGTCTGAGCTTCTCAATGCATGGTTCAAATAGATCTTAGTTAAGTGTGAAGAAGGAATAGGGTCATTTCCTCTTGAAAAAATTCTCATTTGTGTTTCTAAAATAACTTGTACAACTGTTGCACAATTGCCCACAGTCCAGGGGAAACAGACACAAGAGAGGCCCTTGGGACTCTGCAATCCAAAAGTTAGATGAAGCATTGTCCTGTGTTCAGATCTCCCACACACAGAGAAACAGAACTGTCCTATGATGTAGGCACTCAGAAAAAGGCCTCTCATCTATACTGATGTATTTTAGGGAAAGTGAGTCAGGAACAGCTTTGAAATCAATGAAGGGTGATCATTTGATTTCTTCAGCAGGACCAGAATCATCCAGGAAGCATCTATTTTTAGCACTGTCTTTGATGACAAAAATCCATTCAGGGCTTACAACCTAATGAGCATTCCACACTTGGACTAGCAGAAAGAGCTTTGAAAGACAGCTCATGGTATTTATAGCCTGGATCACACCTGCAGAACCTTTACCGCATTTCCAGAAACTCAAGTCTGACTTCCCTTTAAGGTTCCTTTATGGTGTCTCTATTAATGCTCTGTGCTCCCAGATCTCCGCTGAGCAGAGTCCACTGCTTCTAACACCCTGGGCAAGTGCTTGTTGGTGAGAGCCAAGCAACTGCACAAAACATTTCCAAAAAGAGAGAAATAAGTGGAAAAAAAGAAAGACATCTCACACAAAGTTAAAGTGAGCTAGATTTTGGCTCAAAATAATAACCCTAAGAACATGGACTTCCTTTTGTTCTTTCATTTTTGTTGCTTTGTTGTTCCTTTCTTTGTTGTTATTCTTAGATTATTTTTGCTTCATTGGCATATGTTAGTCATACATATTATCCATAGTAATTGTAACATTCTCGTGTGTGTATAATGTATTGTGACCTTATTCACTGCATCGCCCTCTCTTGACCCCCCCCCCCACTAATCCTCTTCTTCCCAACCCTCTCCCCTTTTACTTTCCTGTCTTTTGTTTAACTAATGAGCTTGGAATTAGGGCTGCTACAGGTGCATAAATGAAGGGTTGTTGATATAGAAATGAATACTTTACATTGGTATGGATTGTGGTTTATTAATACAAATTTAAGGTCAATTTCATTATATATATACATACATATATATACTCATTTAAGGTATTATGTTTATAAAGCTCATTTAAAATGTAATATATAGTTAAGAAATACAAATTAATAGATATCTTTAATAGTCAAGCTTATAGTCATGTTAGTTGGTTTTCTAGATATATAAAGATATCTCTCAGATGGATAGGTAATCTTCAAACACTTCAAAGACGTACAGAATATGGCATTTAAAATGTTTTAAAAACTTAGACTTTTCTTGACAGTGAGACACATCTGCTCATGACAGCACCAATTACTTCAAGATGATGGGCATTGAAGAAACTTGTTACAGAGTTTGTTTTCAATGTGACAAGGCTTGGCTGGACTGCTTGACAATATGCTTTAAGAACTGGACATGTAAGACCTACAAGAAAATGGCCACTGAATTTTGTCAAAACAAAGCAGGATGGTCCTTCAGGTTCCTGTTTCACAGAAGAAATTGCCAGACATTCTGCAGGACACAGAGGGAAATTACTGACAAACTGCCACTATAGGTGGGACAGTTTCAAATTTCCTACTTCACTGAAAAGTTTGCCAGATGCTCTAGGCCTATAGACTGAATATGGATGCCCCAATATTACAGAAAAATTTTGGGTGACTGTCCTACAACTAGATATCTCTGTCAATTTTTAGAATTTTGGAAGTTGCTTACAATGCACTTCCTGTTTACACAGGTAATATTATATCCTTCTGGGGTCTTTGATGGAATTTAAGACTAGATACCTAGTTTTCCTTAGTTATACTAAAAAGATTAATTATATATAAAACCTTAGACTCACAAAGAGAGAATAGATGATTGAGTATTTTCTTTAATTTTGCCAAATACCAATGTACTAAATATTATAACTGTAATTTTTGTTTGATACCTGTTTTGTTATAGGTAATTTTACAATGTTAAAGTTAAAACTTTCCTTTTTAATTAGACACAAAGGGGGAAATGATGTGGGATGCCCTTCAGTTTGCTATGAATATGTGTTGCTTTTATTGGTTGAGGAATAAAAAGCTGCTTTGGCCTGAGGCAGGGCAGAATATAGCTAGGTGGAAAATCCAAGCAGAAATGCAGGGAGAAAGAAGATGGAGTTGAGTGGGATACCAGCAGTTACTGAAGAAGGAAGATGTCAAAGCATCTACAGTAAGCTATGGTTCATGTGGCAATACACATATTAATAAAAAAATGGATTCATTTAAATGTAAGAGCTAGCCAGTATAAGCCTGAGTCATTAGCCAAACAATTATAGTAAATATTAAGCCTCTGAGTAATTATTTTATAAGCAATTGTGGGACTGGCCAGGACACAGGAACACCTCTGACTACACTTCTGCTACACAGAAGCATGGGCAACTCACTCATAGGAGGCTATACCCTGGAAGAAAAATGTCTCTCCCTACACCAGTAACTTAGTTCTTCAGAAAGGGATGGATCTTAGAGAGCTGCTCCCTGCTCCATCTGTAAAGTGAGAATGGTTTTCCTTAGTACTACGCAGTCTGTGAGTAAAGCGCACCCTGAAGTACTCTTGTATACAACAGCAGCATCTTTCTACCTATAACAGGGGTTCTTTGCTTCTCTCTGATCATCCCAGACATGCTTGTATTGACTTCCTGGTGCACAGCAGCCCTCTGAGAAATTTAACACACTGTGTTGAGAACATAGGCTGGGTTCAGATCTATAGACCGGGTCCAGACATAGTCTGTAGTGTGGGTCAGTTGTGTGAGTTGTTCCTCACATTTCCATTTCCATTTCCTCATCTGTAAAGCACAGGAATGATTGTGTCCTGGTTCCTTTTCCTATTGCTTACTAAACTCTCCTGATGGAAGCAACTTGAAGGAGAAAGGGTTTATTTGACTCACAGTTTGAGGTTCCAGTCCATTGTAGAGGGGAATGCATGACTACATGGGTTTGAGGTCATGTTGCATCCGCAGTCAAGAAACAGATAAATGAACATGAGTTACCCAGTCTCCTTTTCTCTTTCTACAGAGTCCAGGATTCTAGCCTGGAGAACAGTGCTACCCCCAGTGGAAGGGCTTCGCATTTCAGTGAGTCTGATCATGATAATTCCTTAAGGCATGCCCAGAGACCCATCTCCAGTGCGATTTTAGATCTATGTTGATAATTGAGATTAACAATCACAGGTTCTTATTCCTTTGAGGCCCTTTGTAAGTACAGAATGAGATAATACACCTAAGGGGCTTAGAATAATGCCTGGCACTAAATAAATTCTTTAAAAATGTGAACAGTTGCTGTTTTAACCCACACATATTTGGTAGCACCTGCTGATGGAGAATGTCCCAACAAATATCCCACTCAGAGACTCCAGCACTGCTTCAACATTTGGTCTGAATAGGGCTATTTTGTTATATTTGGACATAGGAGCATAAGGCAAATACTCCCACAGGACTTTGAATTGGGCAAATGCCCATAGAACCAAATTTAATGTCTAATGCAATGAATGACTCATGTGTATGTTGAACCACGTGCTTCT
Organism: Microtus oregoni; assembly: GCF_018167655.1. Taxonomy (NCBI): domain Eukaryota; kingdom Metazoa; phylum Chordata; class Mammalia; order Rodentia; family Cricetidae; genus Microtus; species Microtus oregoni. The sequence continues at coordinate 30,680,620 of NW_024543082.1, forward strand.
GTGGTTTATCATACACTTCCATTCCCATCTGTGACATCATGGGCTAGTCCAAATCATAAAGTGAATGATATTGCCACACTCTATGGAGGAAGAGGAAGAGGAGAAGGAGGAGGAGGAAGATGGTAGAAACAGAGAAGGAACCAAATTACAAGAATCTGTTCCCCAAATGTATAAATGACAGCATTTGTATCTTAAACTTCCCATAAAACTACTGCTTCTACCCAGAAAGCAACAAGTTTAATATGTAATCACTAATGTTGTGAGACTACATGTCTCATTTATTTCCTATCTATTAGACTTAATAAAAGTATTAAGACAGGTTATTTTTCGAAAATGTTATATCTTTTTAGAAATAAGCAAATTGCATTGAGAAATACTTTATTAAATAAAGATAGCACCACCCCATCTTGCTCCGGAGGGTTCCACATGCCCACTGTGCTCAGTTATAACTTTCAGGATACCTGGTCTACCTTGATTGAAGACCCTGAGACTACATTTGGATATCTCCAGCTTAACACTCTTCTTGTCATGGGTGCTCCTCACTCATCCATTAGAGGTGGCTTGCTGTTTCTACCCTATTTCATGGAGTACCCAAATCTCTCTACTTAATTCTTGCCTCTGTAGGATGTGCACTCTTGGTAGAGAACAGAACAAGGGTGGTTTATACTCTTCAGTGCCTAAGGCCTGCCTTCTTAGTTCCCTTATAAGCACCTTGCTCCTTGAATTCTTATTTTCTTTTGTGAGCTCTTGGAAATCCACCCTTGAGTCACAGCTGGGTCTTCTCCATCCTCATGTTCTTATTTTATATGCTGTGCTCTGCTGTCTGCAGGAGCTCACAAATCCTTTGGTCTCTCAACAAACTCCAGTTCTTAGGAGCCAAAAGTCCTCTGGCTCTTAGCCTATCTTCACAGTGGATTTCGAGAGACTGTTTTGAAACTCAGAAGTCAAGGATCTGGCCTCTGTTTTAGACATTACATCTCTGCCTCTGAGAGCTCGGACATATATAGCAGCTAGAAGCTGGTAGAAAGGCAGGGGGCAGAGAAGATGAAACAGCAGAATGATTTTTTGCCATGCATAGCCATGTATGTATAACAGCTGCAAGGCCCCACAAAAGGTACACTGAAACCTTAAGTGCTGTGCCTGGGGATGTGGCATTGTATGGAAATAGGTTCTCTGAAGACTGTACTTATGATGAGGTCATACTTCATCAGCAAGGTGCCTAACTCAACAAACTGAGTGTCTTTAGAAAAGAGGGGGAACACTGCCATGGACACACAGAGAGGCTGACCATGTGGGTGAAGAAGATGAAGGCAGGAGTGGTCGATCTACAAGCTAAAGAAATCCAAGGACTGGTGGCCACGTGTAATCTGGGAAAAGGTGAAAGCCAGTCACCCCTTCCCCATGGCCCTGCCCAGGCCTCTATTTCAGACTTCTGGCCTTTAGAACCAGTTGCTTTAAGCCACATAGTTGGTGTAACTTGCCGCTGCTACCCTAGGGAATTAACATACAGATCCACAGAGCATTTGGTGTTACTGTGTGGTAACAGTTACTCTGCCTTTCCTCTCCTCCAAGACTCCTAAATAATTAATGATTTGTCTTTCAGAAGCAAGTCTGTGAACAACCAACTGCTTGGAATTGAGCAAGAGAAAAAGAAAATCTGTTGTCTTAACCAAAAGTGTGGGAATAGATCTTCCTAGCCTCAGCAATGCCTATAAGCCTGGACTCACAATCACTGTCACCCCAGGTCTTCTTTTCCCCTTCTCTTGCTCTTCGTTTTTGGCAGGTGAATTCTTATACATGGACTACTGAGAATGTATTACTTAGGTTTCTGTTGCTATGATAAAAACCATGTTCTAAATAAAGTAACTTGAAGAGAAAAGGATTTATTTCAGCTTATAGGTTATAGGCATCGTGAAGAGAAATCAAGGCAGGGACTCAGTGCAGAAAACTGAACTCCAGGAGTTGAAAGAGTGGCCATGGAGGAATTCTTTTATGCTTGCCCCTCCTGGCTTGCTCAACTTGCTTTTTTTTTCTGGGGGTGGGGGGTGTATGTGTGCCATCAAAGACCACCTGACAGGCATGCCCACAGTAGGCTGGACACTCCCACATCAATCATTAAACAAGAAAATGACCCTCACAGAGTTGTCTACAGGCCAATTTGGTGGAGCCATTTCAATTAATGTTCCTTCTTTCCAGGTGACTCCAGCTTGTATCAAGTTGCCAATAGGTAAATAAATAATCAGTACAGATGTTCATACCTTCTTTGTGACAACTTCCCATCTATTTTCTTTCTCTTTTCTTATTCAATCTTTACATCAACTGTTCAGTGTTTCTCCTGAAAGTCCATTTAGCATGAAGTGGTATTGCATGCACAGTGGTCGATACTATCAAGCTGATCTCCCTGCCGATTACTAACTCTGTGTCCTTGAAGAGTTGCTTAATCTCTCTATGACTTGGTTGCCTCATCTATGAAGTAGGGATAATAAATAATGACCCCATAGTCTCTTGAGAATTGCATGACTAGATATTGAGTATACACAATTCAATGAGTTAATAGGCATTGCATTCAGGTAATGACACCGGACACATCGTGAGCATCATATCCTCTTTCCCCATGTATAGGTTTGGTCAAATAGAGCATAGCATTCCAAATGAGCCTTTTACAGAAACTGTGTTCCCCGAAAGGTACACAAATGAACAAAGCAAAGTTCAGAGGATTTAGTATCTTTCCCAAGGCCACCATTCTAGCTAGAAGGGGAGCCATGATTCCAAGAGCAGCTCCCCTTCTCCAAACGTTGAGCATACATTTGATTTCTCTATGACCCTCGCTCTTCCTCTTCTGACAACCAAAATGCCAGGTCTTAAAAACATCCTTAGACTTGAGTGACCCCTCCATACCCTAAAGTTTCCATCAGGTCTCCCCGTTTATTACTGGGACCCTCTATGTGTCCATTGCTGACAGCTTTCTCTTGTGCATCACCTATCAAAGCCTTGTGTGCTTTCTGGCACTCTTTCCCAAATACCATAATTATCACTTACAAACAATAGTCACTACTCAACTTTCAAGTATCACATCAAATGGTTTTCTCCAAGACCGTAGACCATAGACCATAATCTCTATGTCACCATCCCTGTTGCACTGATGCATCCTATGAACCTTCTCACCTTGGCTATCAGAACCCTGCTCTTCTCTACTCCAGATAGAAATGTGAGAAAGGAATACATTTACCAAAACAAGGACCCTGCTGTGTCCATGATGAGTGGAAGAAGAAAGGGGAGATGAATGAAGGATAGACTTCTCATTTGGAAAGGCTAATAATGACAGAGAAAGATCTAGGAGAGAAGAGAAGAGAAATCAAAGAAGAGAAGGGAAGAGATGCAGGATAAACCCTGAGAGATTCTGGTAGGAGAGGGAGAAGAATTTGATGGGATTTTAATTCCTATGTACTATGCATGTGCATCTCTTCCTGTTTCTCCAAGAAGATGTTGATCTTCAATGCTGACATGAGAGTGCAGAATGCATGTGTGAAAGAGATGCGTGAACTGAAATGTGTGTGTGTATGTGAAAGCGTTGTATTAGTGTGTAAATGTTTGAGTGTGTGTATGAGTGTGTGTGCATGAGTGTACGTGAGAGTGTTGTGTTAGTATGTAAATGTGTGTGAGTGTGTGAGATTGTGTGCACAAGTGTGTGTGTGTAACATTTACGACAGCTGCCTGCCAAGAGCACAGTTACACAGGTGTTTCCTGCCACCTCCACTGCACCTGTGTACAGCTTCCTGAACACCTGGCTTTCGTTAGCTACAAGAGTTTTAAAAGCCAGATTTTTGTTTGAGATGCTGGCAAGGTGGAGAGTTTTAACAATATTCCAGAGGCAAATTAGAAAGAATTGGGTGCTTGATGATGTGAGAGGCAAGGAAAGAGGAAACACTGAATACGACTCTCTCATGTTTACTGAAGGGACAACAGTGCCATGACACACACACATAGGAAGAGAAGAGAATCTATGTTTGGAATCTTGGGTTGCTTAGGTGCCTCAAGAGGCCAATGAAGCAGTTTCTGTGTGTGGCCCCACCACTCAGAACCTTGCCCCCACTGACTTGGGTAGACAAGTTGCCTCTCTCAGGATCTTGTGGTTTTCTGATTTACAGGGTACATAATTTGAACCAAGACATTGTTTCACCAATTCTATGAGTTTCTTACACTGGGTTTGAGCAAAAGAGTTGCAAGAGAGACGTTGTAGGGGACTTTGGGGAGTGAGCCCCTTATTCTCTAAAGCAGACCACTGGTAATGTTGGTGGCTGGTGGTATCAAAGGAACCCAGGTAATGAGAGTACCTTCATCTACCCCTCCTCCAGGGATGTGAAGACCCAGCCTTGCCTGACAAGCCCCTAGCGAGCTATCTCCACTTCAGGGCTCCACACAATTATAGGGTTCACCTTCTCCTTTAGTCCCAGCCACTCATGTCAGATTCGGAACTCAACTCCCTGGTACCCAAATCAAGACATCTCTTCAAAGGGGAAGGACATTCCCAGGGGCCACAGACCTTCCTATGAAAGTGAGGAGAGGGGCAGACATATTTACATTGCTCCCTCTGTTGCAATATGAACCTGGAATGTCCTCCAAAGACTCAGTTATTGGTTCCCCCATTAGGAAAGCTGTCCTGGGAAGCTTGTGACATGGCATCTAGATGGCACATATAGGCATGAGAAGAAATCTTTGGCACCATATCGCCCTGATTCCAGACCAGCTTTCTGCTTGTTGGTCCAGCCATGATGTGAGGAGCTCTGTCACATGCTCCCACCACCATGGAACCACTGCCCTGGCTTTGTCCACTACAAACCTTCACCAAATGAGGCCCTCCCTCCCTCCCTCAAGTGGCTCCTGAAAGGTATTTTGTCATGGTGACAAGCAAAGTAACTAATGCGGCCTCAGCCACCTAGGAGGAAGAGCAGCAGGCAAAGGTGACACTTTCTGATGTGCTTGGGAGCCTTGAAGACTCTCCTGCCTCAGTGTGATGAGAGAAAATCAAATCACTATCACCCCCCATCCTGGGCTGGAGTTCAAAGACTGGTCTGCATGGGTCACTGCCTGGACTTGGGAGGAATTGGAGGCTCCATGCGACAGCATCAAGCACCTGGAGTGGGGCCTTGCCCAGAAGTTTCTCCTTTCCATCACTCCTTTCCATCTCAGGATGGAATTTGGGATCTCCTGACACCATCCTTGCTATGGAGACGATGGGGCTGGAGGGCCACAACTTAAAGAAGTCTCAGCTCCTCCATCTGCACAGACCTCACTTAGTACCCTTTCCCACACATCATAACCCAAAAGATCCAGACCACTGAAAACTGTTGTGCTCTCTGCACAGCTGGTTGCCAGAAGATGGGATATAGACTCAGAAACTTCAGGGACCAGGTTCCTGCCCCCAGTGGAGCACTGATGGAGAGGCTGGGTCCAGGCTGTGAACTTCCATATCAACCTGCATGGGAAAACTTTGCATAAATGTGGTCACTGTGCCCAGTGTGTCAGGGGATGATGTGGGATCCCCCTCTGTATGCTATGAATATGTTTTATTGCCATTGGTTATAAAAAGAGGCAGTTTGGGCCAATGGCTTAGTAGAGCAAAGCCAGGTGGGAAATCTGAACAGAGATATGATGGAGGAAGGTCATTGGCTAATAAAGGCACTGCCCTGGCCCATTTTATTGGTTAGAGGATAGGTGGGAGGAGTAAACAGAACAAAATGCTGGGAGGAAGAGGAAGTGAGCTCAGAGACTCGACCGCTTTCCTCTAGGGAGCAGACGCCTGAGAGAGACGCCATGCTCCTGGCTCCTGGGCAGACGCACACTAAGAAGCTCCGACCCAGGATGGACATAGGCTAGAATCTTCCCAGTAAGCGCACCTAGGGGCGCAACACAGATGATTAGAAATGGGCTAAATTAATATGTGAGAATTAGCCTAGAAGAGGTTAGAGAGAAATGGGCCAAGCGGTGTTTAAAAGAATACAGTGTCCGTGTAATTATTTCGGGGCATAAGCTAGCTGGGCAGGCGGCTGGGGTGTTGGGGACGCAGCCCCGCCGCCGCCCTTATTACTTCATATGGCGCCCACGTGGACAACTGCTTCCACATAAAGCCTGAGACAGCTTGGAAAGTAATTCTAGAACAAAATGAAAGCATTGTGCCTGGTTTCTTGGTAGCAGCAATTTCTCGGTTCTACTCTGCTTGCTCGAGGCAAGCAAGCGCCTCATCTAAGAGAGGCTTCCTGACTCAGCTTTAGCTGCAAAGCCTGCAGCTCATTAAGAGGTCCTGCCACGAAACACTTAAACGGTGTTGACGAAAAGCTGAACACATGCTTTTCGGTTTTCAGCCATAGCAGGAAAAAAGCTGCGCCGTTTAAAAATGCCGGCTTTCTGGGCTGTCCTGCCAGGACAAACTCTGACTCTTTTACGCAGGCGGTTTGTGCGGTTTGCAAGCATAGGCTGCTGAAGCTCGCTTGCTGGCTACAGCCAGTACCTCAGCCATGAGGCTGGAAAGCTAAGGAATGGGCTGGATCCAGCCCGCAAAGCCACGCCTTTATTCCTACTGATATTGCTTGGTAAATTAAAGACTCATGTGGTCAGAAAAAGAGAGATATACAGTAAAGAGAGATTCAAAGACAAAGAAAATTTTTAAATGGTTTACTGTGTGTTAAAAATATATGAAGACTAAAAGTTGAAGTTCTTAAAGTAAAAAACAAAAAAAGGAAGAGAGTTGTTGTGTGTGGTAGCACACGCCTTTAATCCCAGTGCCTAGAAGACAGAGACAAACAGATCTCTGTGAGTTCAAGGTGTACTAGTGTACACCTTTAATCCCGAATGCCTGGGAGGTAGAGACAGGCGGATCTCTGAGAGTTCAAAGACAGCCTGGTCTACAGAGTTACTTCAGGTCAAAGATACAGAGAACCTGTCTCAAAAAGCAAAGAGTTAAAAGTAAAAATAAACAAAATAGAGGTTAAAACAAAGCTGCACAAAGATGGAAAATACACAGAGAATTTTGATACTGTATGCTATTATGCTCTCTTTGAATTGTTTGAATGCTGAGGAAAGAGCAAAAGCTACTAAAAGATATTTATTTATAAATACTGCTGAACTAATCCAACATAGATATTATGAATTTGGATCTAAGGATATGATACTTTGGAAAGGAGTTTCTTATTTTGTTTTCACAGAGGATGAGACGCTGTTCATTTCTTCTATTCCGATTTGGTATGATGGACCACGTCCTCCTGAATGGTTCCTGAAGGATTGTTGTGCACGCCTTCAAAAAATTGCTTCGCTCAACTGCCAACTGAGATGAAACTAGCACACAGGTTATACCGTGAAAGACCTAATTAACGACGCCCCCATTCAGCAGGAAGCAGTTTGGAGAGAAATAACTGCGCCCATGTTCCCAAATATGGTTTATCAATGTTCTTTTACATTTAAAGGGGGATATGATATAGGTATGAATAATTTACATTAGTATAGCTTTTGCTTCATTGATAGAGATTTAAGGTCAATTTTGTTATATATATAAGTGTTTCTGATTTTGATTAAGGTATTGTGATTGTGTAGTTCATTTAAATATGTACTGTATAATTAAGAAATATAGGTTGTTAATGGATAATCATCGATAATAGTAAAGCTTGTAGTCATGTTAGATTTTCTAGATATATAGAGATATATTTTAGATAGACATTCTTCATGTCTTTCAAAGATTACAGAATAGGACATTTAATGTTTTAATAACTGAGGACTTTTCATGACAATGAGACACTCTGCTCCTGACAGCACCAATGTACTTCAAGAGGAAGATGGGCATCGAAGAGGCACCTTATGGAGATTGATAGCCATTTGGGCAAGAAACTGCTCTTGCCTGGACTATTGCATAAACTGGACGCAGAGAACCCGCAGAGAGAGGACTACTGAACTTGCCTAAGGTGAGATGATCTTTCGGGGTTCCTGATTCATGAAAGAGTCTGTGAGACATTCTGCAGGACACAACAGATAGTGACTGAACTGACTTTGAATTTTCCTGCTTTATGGAAATGTCTGCTGGATACCATGGGCCTGAAGGCTGAAGATGGATGCTCCAACAGTACAGAGGAACTTTGGGTGACTGTCCAGGCAGCGAGATGTCTCTGTCATTTCTAGAGTTTTAAAAGTTGTTTTTTTTCTTGTTTGCTTAGGTAGTATTGTATCATTCTGGAGTCTTTGATGGAGTTAAGAATAGTTAGCTATAGTTATAGTTTTCCTTAGTTATGATAAAGATTATTGTAACTTTTACTTGATAACTGTTTTGTTATATGTAATTTTGCTATGTTAAAGTTAAAGCCTTTTTTTTTTGTTTAAACCAAAAAAGGGGAAATGATGGAGGAAGGTCATTGGCTAATAAAGGCACTGCCCTGGCCCATTTTATTGGTTAGAGGATAGGTGGGAGGAGTAAACAGAACAAAATGCTGGGAGGAAGAGGAAGTGAGCTCAGAGACTCGACCGCTTTCCTCTAGGGAGCAGACGCCTGAGAGAGACGCCATGCTCCTGGCTCCTGGGCAGACGCACACTAAGAAGCTCCGACCCAGGATGGACATAGGCTAGAATCTTCCCGGTAAGCGCACCTAGGGGCGCAACACAGATGATTAGAAATGGGCTAAATTAATATGTGAGAATTAGCCTAGAAGAGGTTAGAGAGAAATGGGCCAAGCGGTGTTTAAAAGAATACAGTGTCCGTGTAATTATTTCGGGGCATAAGCTAGCTGGGCAGGCGGCTGGGGTGTTGGGGACGCAGCCCCGCCGCCGCCCTTATTACTTCAGAGATATAGAGAGAAAGTAGGAAGAGCCAGATAGACACCATGTAGCTGCCGAGGGCGAAAGATGCCAGAACAGAACCTTACCTGGTAAGTCACAGCCTCATGGCAATACACAGATTAATAGAAATGGGTTAATTCAAGAAATAAGAGCTAGCTAGAAATAGTTTAGCTGCCTAAACTATTGGTCAATCAGTGTTGTAATTAATACAGTTCTGTGTGATTATTCGGGTCTGAGCAGTCGGAAAATGAACAAACAACCTCCACCTACAAGGGGGCTACCATCTCACTGAATCAATAATATCCCAAGCTTCTGGGGAGTCGAACTTAGGAGAGTGTGTCAGCACGGTTTGTAAGTGTGTGCTATTTTCATGTGTAGTATGTGTGTATGTGGTGCACAGGTTTCTGTGCATGCCTTGGTATGTATGTGTGTGTGCAAGCACACATGTATTATGTAGAGTATATGTGTATGTTATGTGAGCTTTTGTGTGTATGATGGCTTGTGGTTTGTGTGTGTGATCTATGTGAGTGTATGTGGTATACATAGTATATGTATGCTGTTTGTATATTATATGGGCATGAGGTATGTGTGTCATTGCATATGGTGTGGTGTGTGTGTGTGTGTGTGTTGTCTGGTTGCCTATGCAAGTGTGGTGTGTGCTGTTGGAAATAATATTGTCTGGTGGCATGCTCATATATAGCGTTGCATGAGTTATATCTGTTGTATGGCCTGTGTGGAGAAGCAGTTCAGTCTAGGAAGGTCAGAGTGGCCTTGATCATGTACACTGTGCCATCTTGCTAAAAGAATGGACCATGTGTTGTAGGATGACAAGTGACTGATTAAGACTGAGATCCAAAAGCAGCTTCACAGAGAACAGGCAGACAGGGGAACAAGAGGGGAAGGCACAGGGGACCAACATTGTTAACAACCAGCTGCATGTGTGTTCACACATGGACACATGTGCATGTCGGTAGGAATGTTAAAACCAGCCATATATATGTTAATACATATGCACATGCTCATGTATGCGTGGGGTGCATGTTTAGTGGGCCTTTTCTGGAAAGAGTTTGTGAATATTCATATTTCCCAGTGACTCTTGATGCCCGCTTTCCCACAACAACAAACACTAAGTGTCAGGCATCGTGCTGGAGGCTGTATTATTCATGTTTTGAGCTATCATTTGCCTGTTTTGCAAACATGAGGGTCTAACTTGTAAGTTCAAAAGTTACAGCAAGTAGATGTTGACAGTTAAGGTGCAACTCTAGCTAAGCTTTAGTTCCCAACCGCGAGCCTTCAGTCCGGGACACTGCCTGCCCCTCAGGTGAGAAGCGTGTCCCAGTCCCTGCTTTCCAGTGGCTACCATATCACTGTAGTCACCTTACCTTGGGGTTTGTGGATCAGGTGGGAGAGTGGCTATGAGAGCCAACTACATCAGGCTGAGAGGCCAGTGGGAAGGGGCTATCGAAGTAACGGAGATCCAAACCAAAGAAATGGAGAACCTCAAGAACCAAACCGTTTCAGTCCTGAGCCACTCCTGATGAAACTTGACCCAGGTACTATCTTCACAGGTGCACACTGACTGAGCAAGAGCCCCTGTGAAGTCATCTGGATGCCCCTGAACTGCACTCCATCTTCAGAATCTCCCTCTTATTTAGGGGCTGAGTTCTTTTTTCCTAGCTTGCCTCACCAGCTTCATTTAAATCTGTCTCTGTGTCTCATCTAAAATCTGTGTTTCCCAAACGCAAGCCCTGCTGCATATTTAGAAATGTGATTATTTTTATAGCTTATGAATGTATTTATGAGAAGTTTTACAAGCATACAAAAATAAATTATATATGTTTAACAAATTGACTTCCTTGGAGGAAAAAACAATGAAGCTGCAGGGATTCTGGAAAATCCCTAGTGGGGTCTTCAGGTGTAGAGAGATTCCCGTGGGTGCTTCTAGTGGGCAGAGAGAATTGGCCCAAGATTTGTTGGTTCTTACTGCATTGGGCCTCAGTTTCAAAGAGCAAAGGGCTGGGACAGGAAAGAAGGAGAGAAGGGGAGGGTGTGGGAAAGGAAGGTAGGAAGGGAGAGAGGTGGGGAGGAAAGAGGGAAGGAGGGTGGGAGGGATAGAAGAAAGGAGAGAGCAGGAGGAGAGGGAGAGAGAGAGGGGGGGAGGGAGAAAGAAGAAGGGAGGGAAGGAAAAGAGACAAAGGAAGACAGGAAGATTGTACAGAATTGCAGTGGTGTTTCTCGGCGAGCAGTGGTCCCGGCTTCTGGTCCACCTAGACGCCGGTATTTCTCATTCCCCAGCACGTTCCACAGTGGTTGCAGTACATGGCCTTTAGGGTTATGCTAGTTGTTCAGGGTGCATGGTGGGTAATCCTAAGCCATGCTGCCACCTCCTCTGTTCGCTTGGATATCTGACTCAGCGAACTTACTAAGAGTCATTTAGCGGACAGAAACCATCAGTGGGAAATTGTCCCTTGATGTCCTGAGAAGCATCCTGTTGAAACTTGTACAAAATCACAGACAACTGCTGATCCCTCATTATAGAAGCCGGTGTCACCGTGGCCCAGCTGAAAACCACAGACAGGTGCGGTATGATGTTTGTCTTAAATCTGAAGCTGAAATTTAGAACGAACCCGTTGGACAGTCTGTGGGCTGTTAGACAATGGTGGGGCACAATGACCTCACACCTCAATCATGCCCCCTCATTAAAAGTTTGTGACCCAGATGCATTCTCTATTTTGTCTATGTGTGTAGTGTGCATGTGTGTGACACACAGATGCATTCTCTATTTTGTCTATGTATGTAGTATGTATTGTGGGACATGCAAATGTACTATCTATTTTTTATTTATGTATTTAGTGTGTATATGACACATACATATGTTCTCTATTTTTATCGATGTATGTATTTTTCATGGACATTTCATCAGGAACATGTGGAAGCCAGAGGGCAACCTGGGGAAGTTCTCTCTCTCTGTGTACTATGTGAGTACCAGAATAAAGCGTTTTGTCAGGCTTGGTGGCAGGCTCCCTCCCTCACTGGGCCATCTCCCCAGCTCAATGAATGCATTTTTAAATGTCTGCCAGGGCAAGAAATGATGCTTTCATCATGTGTTCCATTAGCTGACTCCTGTGGCAGCTTCTCCCTCGCCCTTGTGTGTACATGTGTACATCTCTGTGTCTGTGCGTGTACATGTGTGCATCACTGTGTGTGTGCGTGTACATGTGTGCGTCTCTCTGTGTGTCTGTGCGTGTACATGTGTGCATCTCTCTGTGTGTCTGTGTGTGTGCCTCTCTGTGTGTGTACATGTGTGCATCTCTGTGTGTGTACATGTGTGCATCTCTCTGTGTGTGCGTGTACATGTGTGCATCTCTCTGTGTGCCTGTGCATGTACATGTGTGCATCTCTCTGTGTGTCTGTGCATGTACATGTGTGCATCTCTCTGTGTGTGAACATGAGTGCATCTCTCTGTGTGTCTGTGCATGTACATGTGTGCATCTCTCTGTGTCTGTGCGTGTACATGTGTGCATCACTGTGTGTGCACATGTGTGCATCTCTGTGTGTGTGCATGTACATGTGTGCATCTCTGTGTGTGTGAACATGTGTGCATCTCTCTGTGTGTCTGTGCGTGTACATGTGTGCATCTCTCTGTGTGTCTGTGTGTGTACATGTGTGCATCACTGTGTGTGTACATGTGTGCATCTCTGTGTGTGTGCATGTACATGTGTGCATCTCTGTGTGTGTGAACATGTGTGCATCTCTCTGTGTGTCTGTGCGTGTACATGTGTGCATCTCTCTGTGTGTCTGTGTGTGTACATGTGTGCATCACTGTGTGTGTGTACATGTGTGCATCTCTGTGTGTGTGCATGTACATGTGTGCATCTCTGTGTGTGTGAACATGTGTGCATCTCTCTGTGTGTCTGTTCATGTACATGTGTGCATCTCTCTGTGTGTCTGTGTGTGTACATGTGTGCATCACTGTGTGTGTGCGTGTACATGTGTGCATCTCTGTGTGTGTGCATGTACATGTGTGCATCTCTGTGTGTGTGAACATGTGTGCATCTCTCTGTGTGTGCATGTACATGTGTGCATCTCTCTGTGTGTCTGTGCATGTACATGTGTGCATCTCTGTGTGTGTGCATGTACATGTGTGCATCTCTCTGTGTCTGTGTGTGAACATGTGTGCATCTCTCTGTGTGTCTGTGCATGTACATGTGTGCATCTCTCTGTGTGTGCATGTACATGTGTGCATCTCTCTGTGTGTCTGTGTGTGTACATGTGTGCGTCTCTCTGTGTCTGTGCGTGTACATGTGTGCATCTCTCTGTGTGTCTGTGTGTGTGCCTCTCTGTGTGTGTCTGTTGTGTACATGTCTGTGTGTGTCTGTGTGTGTACATGTGTGCATCTCTGTGTCTGTGTGTGTACATGTGTGCATCTCTGTGTCTGTGTGTGTACATGTGTGCATCTCTGTGTGTGTGTGAACATGTGTGCATCTCTCTGTGTGTCTGTGCAAGTACATGTGTGCATCTCTCTGTGTGTCTGTGTGTGTACATGTGTGCGTCTCTCTGTGTCTGTGCGTGTACATGTATGCGTCTCTCTGTGTCTGTGCGTGTACATGTGTGCGTCTCTCTGTGTCTGTGTGTGTACATGTGTGCATCTCTCTGTGTGTCTGTGTGTGTGCCTCTCTGTGTGTGTCTGTTGTGTACATGTCTGTGTGTGTCTGTGTGTGTACATGTGTGCATCTCTGTGTCTGTGTGTGTACATGTGTGCATCTCTGTGTGTGTGCATGTACATGTGTGCATCTCTGTGTGTGTGTGAACATGTGTGCATCTCTCTGTGTGTCTGTGCATGTACATGTGTGCATCTCTGTGTGTCTGTGCGTGTACATGTGTGCATCACTGTGTGTGTGCGTGTACATGTGTGCATCTCTGTGTGTGTGCATGTACATGTGTGCATCTCTGTGTGTGTGAACATGTGTGCATCTCTCTGTGTGTGCATGTACATGTGTGCATCTCTCTGTGTGTGAACATGTGTGCATCTCTCTGTGTGTCTGTGCATGTACATGTGTGCATCCCTCTGTGTGTCTGTGCATGTACATGTGTGCATCTCTCTGTGTCTGTGCGTGTACATGTATGCATCTCTCTGTGTGTGTGCGTGTACATGTGTGCATCTCTCTGTGTGTCTGTGTGTGTGCCTCTCTGTGTGTGTCTGTTGTGTACATGTCTGTGTGTGTCTGTGTTTGTACATGTGTGCATCTCTCTGTGTCTGTGTTTCTCTGTCTCATCTTTCTCTGTATGTGTCTCTCTCTGTATGTATGTGTCTCTCCATGTCCATGTGTCTCTGTCCCCGAGTGAGTCTCTCTCTGTGCCCAAGTTTCTCTATGCCCGAGTCTCTCTCTGTGTGTATACCTCTCTCTCTGTGTATCTCTCTCTCCGTGTATGTCTCTGTGTGTATGTCTGTGTGTGTCTCTCTGTGCCTCTCTCTATGTATCTCTCTATGTGTGTCTCTGGTTCTCTTTGTATTTTTGTCTCTGTCTCTGAGTCTCTGCCTCTGTGTCTTTCTCTGAATCTCTATGTCTCTCTTTCTAAGTCTCTGTGTCTGTGTGTGTCTCTGTTTCTATATCTCTGTCTTTGTCTCTCTGTCTCACTCTGTATGTCTTTCTGTGTCTCTGTGTCTGTCTCTGCATCTCTGTCTTTTTCTGTGTCACTTTCTCTCTCTCTCTCTCTCTCTCTCTCTCTCTCACAAACACACACACACACACACACACACACACACAAACACACACACAAGTTGCCTGCATGGTTAGGAACTGGAAAAGCACGTAAAACAAAGTTGTCTAATATTAGGAACAAAGATAGATAGAGAAACTCTGTAAAATCATCTCTGATAATAGGCAGGTCCTCAAACTCTCTGACTATACATATGAACCTATGATATGAAGCAAAAGTATGTACATCTCTATGTCATTCCCACTAAGAACAACTTGGGAATTCATGTTCAATATTATATAACCAATGGCATGCAGCCTGCATACAAATCATACTCACCAGCTAACTATGCATTTATTGCCTGCTGGAGATAGGCATACAGATGCAGCAGTGAGCAATGGCTGCAACCACAGCCAGATGTCTCAGAGAGAATAAGAAGCAGGGACCGGGGCTGGAGGGATGACCCAGCAGTTAAGAGCACTGCCTGTTCTCCCAGATCACTCAGGGTCAGTGCCTAGAACCACATGGAGGCTCATGAGCCTCTGTCACTCTAGTCCCAGAGGATTTGGTATCTTTCTCTGGCCTCTAGGGATATCACAGACTGTTGGCTTTTTGTTTTTTGTTTTTCTGCATAGACTGGTTCCAGTGATGTCTGAAGATGCTGATCTATACATAGCTGAATTCCATGCTGGAAGCATCTCCATGATGGAGAATGAAGATGTATGTCAGGCTAGGATACTCAGCTTTCCTTACACTCCTAGAGTCAGCGTTTTTCTCATTAGGGTATTTAAAAATGCTTTCCAAGCTCGGGAGTTATGTTAATTTTTACTAAGAGAGAACATCGTCATTTAACTTAGAAATCAATAGAAATAGATTTGAAAATGACACAGCCTAAAATCTAATCGTTCCCAGAAGGACATTAAGACCATGGTGCGCAGTTAGAAAGGAAATTATTTTAGGACTTGCAAATGTGTTTATGAATTGCTTTTATAAACAAACAAAATGAGTTATGTATGCGCAACAAATTGACTTCTTTGTGAAAAAACAAAACAAAATCAGATGAAACCACAGAGATTCGAAAATATTCCATGCAAGGATTCTAGCCAAAGCTTGGCTCTTGACTCTCTGTCTACCTGGTCTTATTTAAGAGCATGGCACTTAGTTGGAAAGAAAATTAAAGAATTCCTACAGGACAGCTCTCAGAAGATGGCCATCTTCAGAAGGAATCCAGGTGATGCCATGAGAACTTGCTTATTAGCTCTAGAGGAAAGCTGGTGGTCAGGCCATCCGGTGATTCTGATGACCCTATGTGAAGCCTGGAAAACCACCCGGATTCCCCTTGCATCTTCAAGGATCTTCCTCCTTTGTTAAAGAAGAGCAGCTATATGCCTCGCCTAGCCTTCCCTTGTTTTGTTTTTGTTTTTGTTGTGTTGTGGTGGTGGTGGTTTTGTTGTTGTTGCTGTTAAGTCTATATCCTTAATTGATTTCAAGGCCAGTTGTTCTGATCAGCTCCCACTGCCCTCAACTTCTCCTGGGTCATCTACTTGGCCTACATTGGGAGAAACCTAACCAAATATGTGTTAGGTGTCCCACTCCTAACACCCTATGGAAGTCCTCCATATTGGATTTTTTTATTATTAACTGAAAAGCACTACATGGCAAACAGGATGCTCAACAGTTGGAAAAAATGGGAAATTCACTTGGGAGACATTTGGGTGCTGAGCAGATGCAGGAGAGGTTGCCACCGGCTGCTACAGAGGGAAAAGATAGTTTTCTTTAATTTCCTCATTGCTCTTAGCAATTTGTTCCTTGTAGTCAAGAATCAATGCAAATTAGTTGCCCATAACAACATCCAGCATTAGAATTAATTCTTGGTTACCATGAACTTATTTCCTGAATGGGAAATACCTATTGGCACACATATTCAAATAGCACCACAGGCCATTAAAACTCCATTTGTTCTACACACTGTGATGCTCTTAGAACCAGTTTCTTTTAAGTGGCAATGACAACAGAAACTTCTAGATCTTTAGAGTCAGTTTTGAGCTCAAAATAAAAAAAGGAAATTGTATTCACTTTCTAGAGGGTCACACTGGCCATGGAACAGGAGTTTAGTCTCTATTTCTCCCAAACTCCCAAGGAACATTCAGCTCCCAAACCATGTAATAAATTCTCATTTCATCATAGCAGTTGTTAGAGCTAGGAAACCATTTCCTGGGACGTAATGAGTGTTCACTGGAAGGTGGGCTGGGGCCACTCAGGTGGTTCTTAAGCTCTGCCTAGATTTTTATAGCTCTGAAAGAAAAATTACCTCCATTAGCAGAAGCTCTGTGGGGCAATAATCTTAAAGGAAATTTATTGCCTGATGACAGACTTGAAGGTGGGGAGGGATAGAATGGAGAAGCTAAAAGGGAGGCCCATGGGAAAAGGACCCAGGTTCCTCAAGTGAGCTATTTGGCTAAATTTACTAATTTCTTTTTATTAATCTTTGACTAATGTGACCAGGTCACCTTATTCTAGGAAGAGTCTCCCAAGAAAAAGTGGGGAGAAGAGAAAAAGATGTGCATGATACGTAGAGATGAGTGTGACCAATCATGGGTCATTATTCCCTAAGGACCCTGTGAGGAGGAGGTGCTGGCCTTGAGGTGTGGTGTGGGAATTAATGACATAGATGGGACAGTAGACCTTCATGCAATTATGAAGGTGCTCATGATTATGAGGATTTTCAGAGGAAGACCTCCCTACAGTACAGTTCTGAATATTGCCATGTTGTCCACTTCCCAAACCTGGTGACCTTTTCTTGTTCTGCTTTTACTTCTTGTTGGTATGATAAAATAGCAGAAGCAACTTATGAGAGGAGGGGTTTATTTCAGCTTAAAATTCCAGGCTACAGTTCATTGTCTGAGAAGTGATTCAAGCAGTTAGCCACCATCCCATCAGTCAAGAGCAGAGAGAAAAGTGTGCACACAAGCTGCCTGCCTGCTTAGATTAAACCAGCCCTCTCTATCCTTATGCAGTCCAGGACCCCAGACCAGGGAGGTCTGTCTACGTCAATTAACAATCAAGGCAGTCCACTACAGCCCAACCTGATCTATATAATTCCTCCGTCGAACTGTCATCTCAGGCGGTTCTAGCTAGTGTCAAGTAGACAGTTAAAACTACCCACCATCCCTTTCACTTTCCTTGGTAGCACAGTTACCATGAGATCATCTCAAAAAGAACCAAATGAGTCTATTTACTAAGATGTTTCCAAGGAAGTGGTCTGCCGTCTCAGGGATGATGCTTGGGTAATGACTAGCCTATTCAGATTCTGCCAGAACATTGAATGTTAGGGCACATGGTCAACTATATCCACTTAAAACCTGAGAGAGACTGGAAAGGAATTCTAGGCACAAAACAGAGCTTAACACAGCTTCTCTTAAGAGAGGTCATCTCTTAAAAACAAACAAACAAAAACTGCTTCAAAATGGCGGCTTTCTGGACCATGCTACCAGCACGAACTCTGTCTCTTTCAGGAGACCGAGCTTCTAAATGGAGATTGTGAGCAGAGTGCTATAACTTGCATAAAAGTGATATAGACCTATTGTGTACCTAAACATGGAGTAATGTACACGGCTCTCAGAGGCAGCAAACATGCCTCTGCCATGTTGGGCTGGCCCGAGCCAGCAGGCAGGGCCATGTTGGCCCTAGACGTGCCTACTTAGTATTTTTTAAAAAGGTACTTCTGGTCAGAAAATAATTACAGATACACAATAAAGACAGGTTCAGTTTTTTTGTTTTTGTTTTTTTTTTTAAAGACCTCTAAATTGGTCACAGTGTTAGATAAATGTATGCAGGCTTGGAAGAGAAAATAAACAGAGTATAGAGAGTTGTAAAAAGAAGTAAATGGTTTTTTTAAAAAAATAAAACAAAGTTTTTAAAAAGAGAGTACAGTTAGTCATAGGTTAAAGGAGTAAAGAAAAATAAGCCATGTAAAGGAATATACACAGAGAGTCTGGATTTTGAATATTATTGTCTTTTATTTGAATTTTTTGACTGTGAATGAGCTAAGTACAGAGAGAAATTTTATTGTATGGGCTACTAAACCAAGCCAAAATATATTTCTTAAAGGTATCTTGACTTCAAAATTTGAGTCTAAGGATGTGTTGCTTTGGAAAAGGGGTTCTACTTGTGTTTCCACAGAAGATGAAGACCTGTGGAATCCTTCCAGGCTAATGTGGTTTGATGGACCAAGACCTACAGAAAGGTTGCTATGAACACCCCCAAAACTTACTTCACCCAAACTAAAAGCAAGAAGCAGTTTGGAGAGAACTGCATCCAAATTCCCCAATTATTTATAAATATTTATTTGCATTTAAAGAGGGATATGCTATAGATATTTGCATTGGTATGGATCATGGTTTATTGATACAAATTCAAAGTCAATTTTGTTACATGTATATTTCTGTTCTTGTTTAAGGTATTGTGTTTGTGCAGTTCATTAAAAAGTATAATGCATAATTACACAAGAAATATAGGTTAATAGAGTCATCTATAATAGTCAAGCTTGTAGTCATGTTAGTTAGGTTTTCTAGATAAAAAGAGATATATTTCGGTTAGATAGTTATTCTTTATTTCAAAGACTACAAAATATGGCATTTAAAATGTTTCAAGAACTTAGGGCTTTTCATGACAATGAGACACATCTGCTCTTGGCAACACCAATCTACTTCAAGAGGATAAGGGCATCGAAGAGACTCCTTATGGAGTCTGTTAGCCATTTGGACAAGAAACTGCTCTTGCCTGGACTGCTTCCCTGGACATGCAGGACCCACAAAAAAATGACTGCTGAAGCTGCCTAAAGATGAGATGATCCTTCAGAGTTCCTGCTTCATGAAAGAGTCTGCCAGACATTTGGCAGGACACAGAAAAAAGTGACTGACAAACTGCCAACATAGGTGGTACTGTCTTTGAAATTTCCTGCTTCATGAAAAAGTCTGCTGGATACTATGGGCCAGTAGACTGAAGATGGATGCCCCAACAGTGCGGAAGAACTTTGGGTTACTGTCTGGGCAGCAATTCTAGAATTTTGGAAGTTGCTTACAATGCACTTCCTGTTTACTTAAGGAATATTATATCCTTCTAGAGTCGTTGAGTTCAAGAATTTATAGTTATAGATATAGCTTTCCTTATTTATGATAAAAATAGATATAAATATTGTAACTTTAATTCTTGCTTGATACCTGTTTTGTTATATGTAATTTTACTATATTAAAGTTAAAACCTTCCTTTTCATTTAGACAGAAAATGAAAAATGGTGTGGAAGTCCTTCTGTATATGTGCTGCGTTTACTGGTTAATGAATAAAAAAACTGCCTTGGCCTGTGATAGGGAAGAGTAGAGATAGTTGGGAAAACTAAACTGAATGCTGGGAGAAAGAAGGCAGAGTCATTGAGAAGCCATGTAGCCCCACCAGAGACAGACACTGGAACTTTACCTGGTAAGCCACAGCCTTGTGGCAATACACAGATTAATGGAGATGGGTTAGTTTAGGATATAAGAGTTAGCCAGAAATACGCTTAAGCTATTGGCCAAACAGTATTGAAAATAATATAGTTCCTGAGTGATTATTTCGTGGTCTGGGCAGCAGGAACAAACGAGCAGCCTCCCTCAACAATTGAATACGCTGTTTCCTTCTTTTTACTGTGTCACAGATGGAGGTTTCCACACTTAGTGCAGAAGGAACTGGAGCCGACAGAAAGAAAGTGACTTTACCAAGAAAACATGCCTTGTAAAGAGAAGGAAGCTCAAAAGTCCATGTAAATATATTTACATCTACAAACAAAAGCACCAAAATGTACAGTATCAACAATCTTATTTTAAAATCAGCAAGCACTGGTTCCCAGGAAATTTATTTTTACTCATTTTTCACTGTTGTGAAGTTTTCTGCCCCACCCCCCCATCCTTTCTAGGTTCCACAGGCTTCCCTGAAGTGTCCTTCCTATGGATCCCTACCCTACGGCTGTTCTGCCAAAGGGCTCAAGGACCTTCTGTCTGCAGAGCTTTGTTAACTACCACCTTCTGTGAGACACTCTGCCTCACTGACCGTGACTGACATGGATATTCATACCCTCCGGAGGCCCCCAGCTCTTTTCAACCCAACACATTCCCCATATGAGGGAGGCAGTTGACCTTAAGGGCAAATGAATATTTCTACTCTGCCTTCTTTTCGATCAATTATGCCTATAAAAATTATGTAAGCAACTCATGTGTCCCAATCTCTAGAATACAGTTCTTGAGACTGTAGAGCGGCAAGGGTATCTGTGCTTGTTTTCTCGTGAGGGGAGCCCAGAGCATCCTTGTTCCCCACAGCCTTTGGCTCTTCTTTATGCTCATGGTATCTCACTTCATTATGTTCCCATCATCCTGTTCTTCCCCTATGAGTTTACCAATTTATCCAATTTACCCTTTGAACAGCATCCCCCAAATGTGCTGTCCAAACACTGCCCCGTGGTTCCTCGCTTAGGACCTCACATGGTTTCATAACTTTCTATCATATACCTTTATACCTGGTCTTCCTCATAGCATACTCACAGGACACACCAACAGCAGTGACCCTCACCAGTACCACACTGAGTGCACTGGGGCAGACAGGAAGACATGCACCAACTTTCCTGTATGAGAAGCAGTCAAGTCTCTGTGATTTCTGTGAATTCTGAAATGCCCATAGCCCAGCAACCTTGGCATTCTCCTCACATCTCAGAACTTCAGATACCAGGCTATAGTCACTGGACCATAAATGTTAAAATTTACCACTGTGGCCTAAACTCATTAAGAACATTTTACAACTTTGAACCCCTGTATAAATGTGAGTCAGCAGCCAGCAAAAAGTAATAATTCAGTCAGTGGAAATTATTCTGATGGAGAGCAGAAAAACTCTGCACAGTAAGAAGATAGCTGTTCTCTCAGACATTGGTTTCATTGGCAGGCCCTTACACATGCCTTCTGCCCTGGGGAGCTTTAAGTGTCAACTTGACGCAGCCTAGAGTCACCTGAGAGGCAACCCTCCATTGAGGGATTCCGTAGACCAGACTGGCCTGTGGACGTGTCTGGGGGGGTTGTCTTATTATTGTTACAGGAGGGTCTAGCCTACTGTGGGCAGCAGTGCCATTCCCTAGGCAGTGTAGGAAAGCTAGCTAAGCTGGTGAGCAAGCTGGCAGGCATCGTTCCTCCATGTCTTCTCTTTCAAGATCTTTTTGAGCTTATGCCCTAACTTCCCACAATGATGGACTCAGACCCAGTACTGTAGCCAAATACACCCTCCCCTCCCTGCCCCTAAGTTACTTTTCCCCCAGTGCTTCATCACAGCAATGGAAGGGAACTAAAACATCTACCTAAGGGGCTTGTATATATCTTATTCTGCTTTACACAAGGGAAAGTGAGACCTTAAAAAGTAAAATCTCTTAGTGGCAGAGTCAGGTCCCCTTGGACTTATCTGCCCCACACCTGCACAGGGCCCATCCATCATGACAACAGTGGATAGAGCTTTTGAGTCCCAGGCAAGACTCAAGTGTCTTTATGCATCCTCTTATTCCAGACAACATCCTGGGAAGTGGATGCTATTATTATCTTTCCTTAACCGGTAGGGAAAAGGTAGATCTAGGTACAGAGTCAACATACATCGCTGAGTGAGTGGTTTGACCTTAACGAGGCTGCCTGGAGCTGCTCTCAGGAACAGCTATGGATTAAGCTTTTAATGAAGTCTAAAGAAATTGTTGCTCTTGACTTCCGACAAAAATGGGTATGGGAGGACAGAAAGTCCCCAACACAAGCTCCCTCCCTATTCTGCTCCTGAAGATAAAGGCTCAGTCCAGTCCAGCAATCCTCTCTCTCCTGGGCCCAGGAATCATTTGTGGGTCGTTGAGGACAGCAGGCTTTAGGTCCTGTTAGCCTGTGACATTACTGGGTAAGGCACCAGCTACATCATCCTTCAAGGACTGTGAGACTACACTCAGTGGTTACCACAAGACCCACCCCATAGCCTATTGTACT
Organism: Microtus oregoni; assembly: GCF_018167655.1. Taxonomy (NCBI): domain Eukaryota; kingdom Metazoa; phylum Chordata; class Mammalia; order Rodentia; family Cricetidae; genus Microtus; species Microtus oregoni. The sequence goes on from NW_024543082.1 coordinate 30,703,167, forward strand.
CTGTCATGAACAACCCTGCAGAGCAAGGTATCTTCCTTTCTCTATGTGCTGTGTTGTGCTGTGAGTGAGTGAGAGAGAGAGAGATACAGAGAAAGAGAGAGAGAGAGATACAGAGAAAGAGAGAGAGAGAGAGAGAGAGAGAGAGAGAGAGAGAGAGAGATACAGAGAGGTATCTTCAGTGCCCAGCACAGTGTTTTGCCATTCTCACAGTCCAATGGGATGCCTGTGAATAGAAGGTATTTAAGACACCAAGAGATGCCGGGCCGTGGTGATGCATGCTTTTAATCCCAGTAATGATGAGGCAGAGGCAAAGAGATCTCTGAATTTGAGGTTAGCCTGGTCTACCAAGTGAGTTCCAGGACAGGCTCAGAAGTTACAGAAAAATGCTGTCTCTAACAAACAAACAAACAAACAAACAAGAAGACTCCAAGGAGAACCAGATGACCTTGGTAAATGAAGAAGCAAGGGCTCTGGCCAGACAAAATTTACAAACACGGAGCCTTGAGGTTTCCAAGCATTCCTTAGTAGCCACATTTCCATTCAGAGATGGCAGATCTAACTCAGGCGATGGGAGCTGGGATCCCAGTTACCTGAAAAGAACACTGCCCTCACAGGCCTTCATTTAGCAAGCTGTAAACAAAAGAACAAATGCATGCCTTTCATTCAGGTCATGCTTCATTTTTATGGCTTTCTCTTGATCAAATTCAAGCTCTAATTAAAGATGAAAGACCGGAAAACTTGCCAGCTGGGTTGCCAACTCCTTTGGAATTCAGAGTGTCATTATTTGACAATTAAGGAATTTCAATTTTTATTTCTATAGTCTCCAATTTAACTGGGAAGATACCTCAGTAGTTGTTGGGGTGTGAAAGTGCCCTGACCCAAGAGTGTTTTGGAAACTTAATTCCCCTGAAACAGCTTAAGAGGCAAGACCAGAAGAGAGATACGTAGGTCTTGAGGAAATACATAACAGTAGATTAAGAAGGATAAACACCTTTGTCTCTTGCAATGAATTCTCTCTGGTTATGGAACGGCTCCTACTGTGTCACAGTGAACAAGGGCATTGCCAGTTAGATGCCTTTCCATCTTGAACTTCTCGAGCTCCGAAAACAATAAGCTTCTACTGTTCACATAGACAGGGCTGTGATATTTCAAGTGTATCTACTGTTCACATAGACAAGGCTGTGTAGTACCAAGTGGACTAACAGGGAAGCACATACACAACCCACCCCAACTATATAGGGTATATAGTTCAAGAATGTATCCTCAGGTCCTATACTGAAACTCCAGAGCTACACCACAGGCCACATCAAGCCAAGAATTTAAAAACACTATCTTGATGTCAGATTTCCATTGCTGTGACAAAACGCTTGATAAAAATCAAAGGGTGAGAAGGTTGACTTGTTGACTTATGATCTCTGAGGTTTTAGTCCATTGGGTTCATAGTAGAAGAAACCTAATCTCGTAGCAGCAAAGAAACAAAGGAAGATGGGAAGATATCAGAGACCTTCAAGTGCATACCCCAAACACTCTAATGCCTCCCATCAAACCCTGCTTCTTGAAGGATACATCACCTCTCAAGAGCACCACAGGTTGGCCTTTGGGGAACATTTGCAATCTAAACCATAATACATGAGGAAGGACAGTAAGCTATAGGGAGCAAAGATTGTTCCTGCAGTTATAGACTTTGACGCTGACAGGTTGCCTCCAGGAAGTCAAATGAATACAATGTAAGGGCTTTTCTCTCTGGAGTCCACTGAACCCTGAGAAAGGGTCGGTTGAACTTGGAGTGATGTGGGATTCCCCTCTGTATGCTATGAATGTGTTTTATTGCCATTGGTTAATAAAGAAGCTGCTTTTGGCCAATGGCTTAACAGACTATAACAAGGCTGGAAAAGATAGATGAGAGAGAGAGAGAGAGAGAGAGAGAGAGAGAGAGAGAGGCATCAGGGAGAAACCATGTAGCCATGACAGGGAACAGACACTGTACAAAATCTTACCATTAGGCCACAACCATGTGGTGATACACAGATTAATAGAAATTGGTTAATTTAAGATATAAGAGCTAGCTAGCAATATGCGTAAGTGATTGGCCAAGAAATGTTTCAATTAATACAGTTTGTGTGTGATTAATTCGGGTCTGAGTAGCCACGAAAAAAACAAGCAGCCTCCACCTACACTGGAGGGCACCCATATTGGAGGAAAAATGGTCTTTTCAAACACACAGAAAAAAAAAAAACTTACAAGATAAAGTCATCCTAGACCATTCAGGTAGGATCCAAATTCAGCATCATCTGTCCTTCTAAGAGTAATACAGAATGATATGTGTGACACAAAAAACACATCAAAACTAAGGTGAAGGGCTGTGGTCCCTAAAATCCAAGGCACACTAAAGTTGTCAGACATAGTAGATAAGAGAAAGATATGGTTGCCATGATCATGAACTTTGACCTCCAGAACTTTGAGAGACAAAGGAATATGTTCAGTGTGATGTGTGGTGATGGTGGCCACAGGACACTCACAATGGAGGAAGGAGAGGAAAGGTTGACCCTACCCCCACCCTGCATCCTCTGTATGAAGCCTGGACGCCAGCTGAGGGCCAGAATCCTTCTGAATCTCAAGCTGTTTTGGTCTTAAGTCACGGCATGTCAGCCATCGAAAGCACAGTGGGTACGCATTGTCCGAAGGAGACAGCTTCCAAATATAAACCAATGGGTCCAGGATCCTGTTTGGGGACAGGTGGAGAGGTGCAGCCTGCAGGCTGAGGTCAGGGATCCTGGAAAGGAAGTAGGAGGTAGCCACAAGGGTTCCCGCTGTGTAATTCCATGTCTCTCACACATGCTTAATAAAGCAAATTATTTTAAACACCGTGCCTTCCATTTTCCCCAGGAGCTGAATGTGCCTTTATGACTGTTCCAGGATTCTGAATGGCTTGCACAAGCTATGAATCTTTAATATGCAGCTGAAGTACTGAGCAGGGCTGCGGGCTCCCCGGGAGACATTCATGGAGACTCTGTTAGGTTTGTCTAATTAGCTGCTCCAAATGCTGCTCCCTCACTTAATGACAAGCCTCCTTTATGCTAAACTACCCCACAAATTCAACAGGCACTTTTGTTTATCTACAGACCATCAACAGAGGTTGACTGAGATAATTTAAGCTTCTGGCAAAAAGCACAAAATAATAAATAAATAAAACTGCATTTCATGGCTCTAAGATGAGCCAGAACTTTGCTGTGTTACTGAAATTTCCTTCAGTCTGATGTTGGCCATGCACGCTTTGAAGCAATGGCAAGACCCAGAGCAGGCCTCCTGGGCAGGACAGGATCCAGAGAATGTTACTGTCCTTGGTAAGCCACTCCATTTAAGGAGAGAGACAAGTCTGAAGAAAAGCTGACCCTCTCTTGGCGAGGAATCTTTATGTGTCTGGAGTTTATTAAAATTGGTAACTCCAAGAAAGGGGCAGTTATGAGCATGAACTATTACAAGAGCTGAGAGGCTTTAGCCAGACCTGTGTTTCCTGAGTTTACATGTATTCCCGAATACTGGGAGAGTCCAGACAAGCCAGGACTTTCAAGACAGAGAGACCCAAAAGTAAATGGAACATTCTAGAATCCCCATGTAGTCATATATTCTACAGGATAAACACACACAACAAACAGAATAAATGTATAAACTGGGAGTAAATTTAGTCATTAGGTGTTTGGTTCCACATAAAAGCTGTGCATGGTGTGGTCTACAGTCATAATCCCAGTGCTGAGGAGACAAATGGATCCTGGGTTCAGTGAGCCTCAGGCCCGTGAGAGACCCTGTCTCAAAATCTGAAAAGTAACAGGCATGAACACACATGCTCATGTACACACAAAAGTTAAATGAATAAAAAATCAAACATCTGCATCGATGAGAAAATAAATAGCAAAACAAACACTTAAATTCTTGCTCAAGAGAAAGTGTATACCCAGAGCTATTGACCATGGATCATTTGCAATATGGAAAGTTATGGGAGGCTCTAGGAAGCATGCCAAAGCTAGTTCATGGTCAGAAATGCACCAGACCTAGGCTACCCAAGGGTCTTACTGTAACTACAGGGCAAGGACTTTCTCCCACATGCCCTGGCATTCCACGAAGACTCAATCCCAGAATTTCTAATGGTAGCCCGTGACCCCATCACCCAGCTGCACATGACCACATCTATCTTCTGCTTCTTTTAAGGCTTTGCACATCTCATAAGGGAGACATGTCCTCAGGGCAGAGGCCCTGGCCCGCAGAAAATTCATTTATGTAGCGAAACCACAAATGCTGAGCTGAAGAAACCAGACTCTTTGCTAACAAAGGTAAAGTCACTGTCCTCGCTGAAAATAATGACATTGTGACATACTCTTCCTTAAATGAGGATTCTGTGACAAATAACTTTGAACTTGACTTCTCAGAGGAGCTCAGCCTCCCATCAGTTAGAACGTTCTGTCACAGTGTGGCGAGTGTCCCCACTCCAAAGGCCTCCTGGGCATCTCAAATATTGTTGTTTGTGCCACATTAAAAAAAATCTGCTTTGGGCACAAGGCTGAAGTCCTGTGATTTGTCTTTGAAAGGGGGGCATGCTGGGACAGATGAGGAATGGGGAGTCTTTCAATGATCAACAAAAGGCATTGGTTTGGGGAGGCCCCTCTTACTATCTCGTTCTGGAACACAATCAGCAGAAAGCTGCCATGGTGAGTAACAGCCAGGAAAGCTGACTTGGTTTCTCTCCCATCTGAAGTACAATATTACCCACCAATTACAGTGGTCCTACTATATTCTGTTTTTTCTTAACAAGTCTCTGAAAAGTGCATTTACAGTTTTCATTCCCAAGAAACCTATGTGACCCAGAGAAGCTTATCTGCCTGCTCAGGCACTCACTCCTGGAGACGTTCATCTGCCCACGCACAAGCCTTGGCATCAGCCCTTAGAAACTCCTACATCCATGTTGTACACAGGTTCCTCCAGGAAACTCCTGGGATGGGTCATGTGCTGAAGCAGGCTTGACACAGGTTCAGGGAGCCCTATCAGCCAGGCACTGGATACGAGCAAATAACAAAATAAAGCCTTAAAATGAATAGGAGTGGTTATTTGGCCTCAAAGGACTCAACGCAGATGGGAAAGTTGTGCTGTATCACTAGCTAGCATTGGGAAATGGCTAGGGTATGGAAGAAGTGACTTTAAGAGCTGGGACTGACACAGAGGAAGCTAGGTCATTGGTGGTATGCTAGTCGAAGGGACTTTTGAGAGCTCAGCCCCCTTTTCTCTATTTCATCCCAGATGCTGTGATGTGAGTGACTTGCCCCAGCCCATTCTTGCCACAGCACCCCAAACAGGCCAACTAACTACAGACAAACCTCCAAAGTCAGTCAAAATTAGTCAAAATAAACTTTCTTTTAAGTTGACTTATCCCATACATTTTGTTAGCATGATCTGTGTTGCGGGAGCTCTTTCCGCTCCTTCAGCCAATAGCCGCTGAGATACAAGCCCATTGGGGTGTGGTCTCTCTCCCTTTAAAAAAGCGGCCACTTCCCTCTCTTCTCTCTCTGGCTTCCAGCTCTGCTTCCGGCCACCAGGCTCCTTTCCTGATTGTGCAGAGGGCTGTTGTCTGGGACGGTGATCTGCAAGTTTTCCCCTTTAAATAAATAACCATTCTATTAATCATAATTCCAATCTGGTGTGGGATTGTTTGTGACTTATGCCTTCAGATCTGAAGCTGCGGGACTCTTGGTGAAAGACTTAGTGGCAGGGTCACTATGATAGCTACCATATGTATGTCTAGGGCTTCCATTCAGCCAGAGAGACCTCATGACCCAGATGTTAAAGTCAGGGCCACAGGGAAACTATGCCCCAGGCTGTGTGAATATTGGCATTAGGAATCCAGACTGGCCAGTATGTGGCTCCATCCCTTATGCTTTGGTCATTACCCTTTCTCTGAGCCAGATTCTTTAGCCTTCCTTTTAGATCTAGAAACTTCAGTTGTACTCATCTCTGCTTTAATGGCTTCTGTATACACCATGAAGTTTCTGACAATGTCCTCACCTACAAAAAGGTTTCCAAGATCTTGGATCAAGTGGATTGGATAACATCTAATATTGTCTAATATTGGCCTAATTATTGTCAAAGAGTTTAAGCCACATGGGTGAGAATCCCCCAGAGGTTTGTTGGAAAGTTTATATTATGTATCAGTATTTTGTATCATTCACATATGTTCATCTATCCAAAATAAAATAAAAAAGTGGGACTCCTTTCTGTTAGTTACTTAAGGTGTATCCTATTTAACAAAGAAAGACAACCTGGATTTATATAGTCTTCTTCAGCAATTTGAAGTTGCAGTGTAAGTGAATGAGGATGTTGCTTTTTCTCCCATGTCTGGTTTGTTTCATTCAACTTATTGCGAGTTCCGCACAGGTTGCTGCAAATGACAGGATTTCATTCTTTTAACTGCTGAGTCTTTCTCTACTATGCCATGTTTCCTTTATCCACTCACTTGCCGAAGGACAACTGGACTGGTTCCATATTTGGTTACTGTGAATTGTTCTGTAATGAAAATGGGGGTAAAAGTATCTTTTGGAATATAAGCTTTTCATCTCTGTTATATTCATACTCAGCATTGACATAGTAGAATCATGTCAAGATGCTCTCATTGGGTTCTGGCATTTTCCATTCATTTTCAGTGCTCCCATGCTAATTTCCACGGTGTCTTTGGTTTGTCATGGAGACCCTGTGACAAGGGGTGTCATTGCCTATTTTCCATGTTTCTCAAGGACAAAATTCCCAAGTTGGGAAAATTCCAAGTTGGCTTGTTAGAGCCCAAGGAATGGAACATACTGACTTAGATTCCCATCAGAAGAGTCTGAAAACTTCCATATTTCAGCATCTAGAAAGACAGATACCACAGGTTTTTGCCCACATTTGGAGACCAGTAAGTCAACCTTGTAGAGGTGTAGAGTGGAAGAGAGGACATGAGAGATGGCAAGGGAATTAAGATGGACTTTTGGGACTAGATGGGTACTGGCAGGGAAAGTGAAGGAAACTGGGGTACCCAGGACCAAGACACAGTGTGCTCATAAAGATATGCCACACTGTAAACTTTAATTTACAAAGCTGATATGTATTAAAGTCAAGTTGTAAAACCAAGTTGAATGCATTTCACAGAGTCTGCTTCTTGTGGGTGAATTGGGAGGCTTATTCAAGGCCACAAGGTATCCTGTAATAGTCAGAAACTGGGCCAGCATCCCATGCCTGAACTTCAAATGTCTTACTTTTAAAACATCATTTTAATAATTGATCTGGACAACAAAATAGATAGTCTTGGGGTTTATACTTAAAATGCAGGACAGGGTTTATGAGCAGAGATGTGCAAATTGATTGAACCTGTGGCGTTAGAGGTCATGAAAACATTCAGCCACCTTCCAGAACAATGCCGGCCCAAGACCACCAAGTAACTTCTGTTCTTATTTGAATAAATTAAAATGCTTACTAGTGTCTAACCTGCCTCAGTTATTGGATCTGAGTGAAATCTGGTCAGTTGCTTCAAGAAATTGCATTCCAGTTTTGTTTGCTTTAATGAAAGCAGACCTTATAGCAGACATAGCCCACAGATACTTTTGTTGAGTGTTTACCCTACCCGTTAAATTCATACCTTGAATTATAACAAGTCACTGTTGTGGGAATTTTCTCCCTGAAAGAAAAGGGGATTAAAAATGCCTCCACCCTCCTCATAAAATCCCAATGACTACCAAAGTTCAATTCCACCAGAGACTTCCCCAGAGAATCAATGACCTTATTGATTTTACCAGGGGAAAATGCTCCATTCCCACCTTTTCCTACACCAGACACTTAGAGTTCCAAGCATAGAGGTTAGATGCACCTTGTCACCCACCTGGGGCCCAAATCTGAACCTTTCTGTCTGCCCCAGCAGCTACAAAGTCAGAGAGTAGATGTGACAACTGGTCCATCCCCATGGGGTCCCCTAGATAGAGCACTGTCCTCATTGGGAATGGCACAGTGAATGAGGAAGGAAAGACAGATACAAGCAACTCTAGAAATATGTAGACCAATAATGCTTCATTGAGCAAGGTCATGAGGTATGGGAAGTCCTTCTGTATATGTGTTACTCTTATTGGTTAATAAAGAAGCTGCTTTTGGCCAATGGCTTAACAGAATATAGCCAGGTTGAAATATGTGTGTGTGTGTGTGTGTGTGTGTGTGTGTGTGTGTGTGTGTATATATATATATATATATATATATATATATATATAGAGAGAGAGAGAGAGAGAGAGAGAGAGAGAGAGGGAGAGCGCAGACAGAGTCAGAGAGAAGCTATGTAGCTGCCCGCAGGAGACAGATGCCTCCACTGGAGCCCACTGAAATTTTTCTGATAGTCCATGACCTCATGGTGATGTACAGATTAATGGAGATGGGTTAGTTTAGGATATAAGAGCTAGCTAGAAATATACTTAAGCTATTATCCAAAGAGTATTGCAAATAATATAGTTTCTGTGTGGTTATTTTGAGTCAGGGAGGCCAGAAAACAAACTATGGGCCTCTGTCAACAGTCATGGATGTCTAAGAAGCTTCCCAAAATGGACCATTAACATTTGAATGTGTCCCCCAGAATTTAATCCCCAATATCATGTATTGACGGTATTTGGAGTGCAGTTTCTGAAAAATATTTAGGGTTAGATGAGGTCATCAGGTCAAGACATTGCTGCTAACATTAATGACTTCAAAAAAGAGCTGGATTATATGTGTTTATGTTTTCTTGTCAGGTGGCATCTTCCTCTGTGCAATAACAATGATGTCATGTAGTGATGTCACTTTAGTATGACATCATTACATATGACATCTTTAGAGTAAAGAATTCCTTACTAGATGCCAGTCCTTTTAATACTGGACTTCTCATCCTCCTAGATGATGAGGAATAAACTTCTTTCTACAGTTAAGTTGCCCAGTCTATGATATTTTGTCATGGCAGCAGAAAAAAAGATTAAGACAAAGGATAGGATACATTTTCATTTCCAGGATGCTGTCACCTTGAATTTTCACTTCACCACAAAGAGAAGAAAAGAAAAACAGCTATCAGTGGAAGCTCAGAGTCATTGTCTCTCCTGAACTCTCTAGAGCTGGCTCCCCACTGGGTAGAGACTTAAGACATACACATATGTGGTTACCTGGATTTGAAGATGGAGACTCATTGCCAGTGTAGATATTTGAGTATCAAGAGGGTAAATTTCTCATCTTTGTTAGGATAGTTATAAAATCCTGTCATAAATCATCATTTATTTACCCTGGAATCCATAAATTCACAACAACCCCAAATCTGGGTATTGTATGTATACATCATGTTACAGGAATTTGCAGATATTAACCTGTAAAACATGAATAAATTCTGAATGCCTGATGTTTGTATTTGCTTTTGAATTCATATATTGAGATCAACTTGTCATTGCTATCATCTGGGTATGGTTCAAGTGTTCCCACAGCCTCTTGTATAAATCTGATCGTATTTATCCCATCAGAGCGTATTATGATGGTGGAGACTCGCTTCTACTTTGCTATTTAGAGATGGGACCTTTAGAAAATGGTTAGGGTTAGATGGAGTACTCAAGATGGAACCAAAATGATTGAATCCTGGTGATGGAGACCGGAACATGCACGCACTCAAACATGCGCTCTCTCTCTCTCTCTCTCCACACACACACACACACACACACACAGAGAGAGAGAGAGAGAGAGAGAGAGAGAGAGAGAGAGAGAGAGAGAGCTCCCTGCCTCTGTCCATATAACTCTTTATAAAGGCCACCATCAAGTAAAACTCCTAGATCTTGCATGCATGTCTAAAATGTCACCAAGGCAAAGCTTTTTATACCTGACCTAGTCCATGCAGTTGTGTGATCACCGGCAGTACATAGGAGAGTAGGCAACATATGACTTCAGCATGCATTTCAGTGGTCTGTGAGAAGTCTGGCTCCCTTTCAACTGGACAGCATCCTGGCTGGTCAGTTACCTCACTCTGCAGCATGCATACTGCAAAATTACCAGGCTCCACAGAAGTGCAGTTCATGCCACAAGCAATCCAAACACTGTGAATGAAGATGTTCTTAGCTGTCTTAATTACACTCTGCATGATGTGTGTGTGTATACCATTTGAAGAGTAACACAAATCTAAAAGTGTTCCATGTGTCTCCTGGCCATGGGAGTCTACGCTTTCCCTATATCAAAGCACACAACCAGTGCCTAGTCTGTCCCTTCAGGGCCCATCAGTTTGGATAAACTGAAATTGATGGTTCAGCAGAGATAATCCATTAGATTTGAGGCTACAAAAGAAAATAAGTTCTGCCCAGCTGGTGGGGGCAGAGCAGGTGGAGCAGGGAATCTATTATCTCTCTTCCTCTGCAAAGGGCTTGATGGCTTTCTTACATGGGATGTTGACTCTGGCTCACAGCCTAGGGCAGTGAGCATGTCATCACCACCAAGGGACGAAATGATAACTCTATTACACTGAGTGCAAAGTCAATCAACAACATATCCTCAAAACCAAGACACCACTTCTAAATGTCATTTAGCCCCCTGGTGACAGGCTTGTATGGAACACAGAAAGGCTATTTAAAATGCTGGACAGGTTGCTGGCTCCTAGGCATGGGTAGGATAAACAGTCATTTAAAGCAGTGGAAAGCCTTAAGAGTCCCATCATTGAAGACCCTTCAAGGGAAGGAGGCTGATTGCTCTTTTCCATAAACTCCAGAGTCTTCTCTGCCTTCACTGCAGGAGCAAGGTCATCTTCACCTGATGTCTAAACATACTTTCTAACAAAGTGTAAGGAATGGGTGTATATCTCTGTGGGCAGAATGCTTCCCTAGCATGCAGAAGGCCCTGGGCCCTATCCCTGGCACCACACAGACTAGGTAGAGTTGTTTAGATTTGTAATCATAGCATTTGTGAGGTACAAGCATGAGGATCAGATGTTCAAGATCACCCAAGTTCAATGCCAGCATGAGCTACATGAGACCTTGTCTTTAAAAACAAAAGTATGGGAGCCAGAGACCTATGCAGCACCTGGAATGAATCAGCTACCTCTAAGGTAGCAGGCCTGAGACAGCAACCTCCATAGGAGCAGGTTCAAGGAAGCAACTGCTGAGGTACTAGGCTCAAACCAGGGACAGACCTGAGCCAGTGACTTTCACAGGGGCAGGCCACAGGAGCAGGTACAAGGGGCAGGCCCAAGCCAGAGACCTCTCCGGACCAGGCATAAAACAGCAACCATTGAGGTAGCAGGCTTGAGCCAGTGACCTCTGCCAGAGCAGGCCTGAGCCGGTGACCTCAGTGGAAACAGCCCCAAGTAAGCAACTTCCATAGGAACAGGCCTGAACAAACAATGCTAGGTAACAGCAAAATGACACCTGGGAGTGCTGAGTGACCTCCAGGAACACCAAGGGACCTCCTGGGTGACTGAAACCATGGCCCTGACTGGACCATGAGGATCACCCATCTGGTCTTTGAATCCACTGGCACCTGGAAGATTGATCACCAGAGACACAAAAAGCCCCAACTACACCAATCAGAGGGAAAGGTGGATAGACAAGGTAAGAACACACTCAATACCATAAAGAACAACATGACACCAATAAAAACTAGTGGCTCTACAACAGCAAGACTTGAACAGCCAAATATGGATGAAACAGAAGAAAATGACCTAAAAAATAACTTCAGGAGAATGTTTGAAGCCCTAAAAAAGGAAATGAAAAATTCGCTCAAGAAATAGAGGAAAAGACAAACAAAAAAAAATAGAAATCAACAAATACCTTAAAGAAAACAAATAAAAATCAATCAAACAGATAAAAGAAACTTTTCAAGACTTGAAAACCGAAATAGAGACAATAAAGAAAACACAATTCCGATAAGAAAACAATCAGGACCCACAAATGCAAGCATAAACAGCAGAATACAAGAGATGGAAGAGAGAATTTCAAGTGTTGAAGATACAATAGAGGAAAATAGACTCATCATTCAAAGAAAGCATTAAACCTAACAAAAGCTTTACACAAAATATTCAGGAAATCTGGGACACCATGAAAAGACCAAACCTAAGAATAAGAGGGAGGGAAGAAGGAGAAGTCCTACTCAAAAATGCAGAAAATATATTCAACAAAATCATAGAAGAAACCTTTCCCAACCTAAAGAAAGATATGCATATAAAGATACAAGAAGCTTACAGAACACCAAATAGACTGGATGCAAAAATAAGTCCCCATTGCCACATAATAAAACACTAAACATAAAGAAAGAATATTAAGAGCTAGAAAGGAAAAAGGCCAAATCGGAATTACACCTGACTTCTCAATGGAAACAATGAAAGCCAGAAGGTCCTGGTCAACCATTATGCAGACATTAAGAGACCACGGATGCCAGACTACTATACCCAGCAAAACTTTCAATCACCATAGATGGACAAAACAAGATATTCCATGACAGAAACAAATTGATACCTAGCCACAAACCCAGCCCTACACAAAGTACTAGAAGGAAAACTCCAACCCAAGGAAGTTAGCTGCATCCACAAAAACACAGACAATAGATGATCTCACAGCAGCACATCCCAAAAGGAAAAACAGACACAATAACATCACCAACAATGTAAACTAAAATAACAGAAGATTGCAATCACTGGTCATTAATATCCCTTAATATAAATTAACTCAACACAATTATAAAAAGACACAGGCTAACAGATTGGTTATAAAAACAGAGTCCATCCTTCTGCTGCATACAATACACACACTTCAACCTCAAAAGACTGACATTGCCTTATGGTAAAGGGTTGGGAAAAATTTTCCAATCAAATGGACCTAAGAAACAAGCTGTGTAGCTATCCTAATATCTAACAAAATAGGCTTCAAACTAAAATCAATTAAAAGAGACAAGAAAGGACATTTCATATCTGTCATAGGAAAAATCCATCAAGAGGAAGTCTCAATGCTGAACATCTGTGCCCCAAATACAAGGGCACCCTCATATGTAAAAGAAACACCTCTCAAGCTTAAATTACACTTTAAACCCCACAAACTAATAGCGGGAGACTTCAACACCCCACTCTCACCACTAGACAGATCTGCCAGACAGAAAATTAACTGGGAAATAAGGGAACTAACAGATATGACTCAAATGGACTTAACAGACATCTATAGAACATTCCATCCAAACATAAAAGGATATACCTTCTCAGCACCTCATGGAACCTTCTCAAAAACTGACCACATACTAAGTAACAAGCAAACCTCAACAGATACAAAAAATTGGAATAACTCCATGTATCTTAGCGGATCACCATGGCTTAAAATTAGAATTCAACAGCAACACTAATTCTAGAAAGCCCACAAACACAGGAAAATTAAAAATGGTCAACTGAATCATCAATGGATCAAGGAAGAAATTAAAGACTTCCTAAAATTCAACAAAAATGACCACACAAAATACCCAAATTAATGAGTCACAATTAACAGTGTTAAGAGGAAAGTTCATAGTACTAAATACCTACATAAAGAAGCTGGAAAAATCCCTCACTAGTAAGTTAACAGAACATTTGAAAGCTCTAAAACAAAAAGAAGCAAACTCACCCAGGAGGACTAGACAACAGGAAATAATCAAATTGAGAGCTGAAATCAACAAAAGAAAAAATACAAAGAATCAATGAGACAAAGAGTTGGTTCTTTGAGAAAATCAAACAAAATAGACAAACCTTTTTCCAAACTAATCAAAAGGAAGAGACAGAAAATCTAAATTAACAAAATCAGAAATGAAAAGAGGGATATAACAATAGACACGAAGGAAATCTAGAGAATCAGCAGGTCATATTTTGAAAACCCATGCTCTACAAAACTAGAAAACTTAAAGGAAATGGACAACTTTCTGGAGAAATATCACTTACTCAAATTAAATCAAGACCAGATAAGCAAATTAAATAGACCTATAACTGCTAAAGAAATAGAAACAATCATCAAATGTCTCCCTACCAAAAAAAAAAAGCATAGGATTAGATGGTTTCAGCACAGAATTCTTCAAGATTTTCAAAGAAGAACTAATACAAATGCTCCTCAAATTGTTCTATATAATGTAAATAGAAGGAACATCGATGAACTCTTTTTATGAGGCTACAATTTCCCTGAAACCCAAACCACTAAGAAAGAATTACAGACCATTCTCACTCAAGAACATTATGAAAAAATATGCAATAAAGTACTGGCAAATGAATCCAAGAACACATCAGAAAAATCATCCACCACGATCAAGTCAGATTCATCCCAGAGGTGCAGGGATGGTTCAACATACAAAAATTTGTCAATGTAATCCACCATATTAACAAACTGAAAAATAAAAACCAAATGATCATCTCATTAGATGTTGAAAAAATTTGACAAAATACATTATCCCTTCTTGATAAAGGTCATGGAGAGAGCAGGGATACAAGGAATATACCTAAACATAATAAAGGCAATATATGGCAAGTCAACAGCCAACATAAAACTAAATGTAAAGAAACTCAAAGCAATCCACTGAAATCAGAAATAAGACATGGTTTCCACTCCCTCCATATTTATTCAATAAAGTTCTTGAGGTCCTAGCTAGACCAATAACACACCAAAGGGAGATCAAGCAGATACAAATTAAAAAAGAAGAAATCAAACTCTCACTATTTACTGATAGTTTATATAAGTAACCAAAAATTCTACCAAGGAACTTCTACAGCTCATAAACACTTTCAGTAATTAGGCAGGATAGAATTCATATCCTAAAGAATTCCTCTTGATTTATTCTTCAAACAGTCTTTATACCAAAACTTAACTGATGGGAAAATATATTAGCATTCTGTTTCCTAGACAACCAGCTGAATGGCTTTTAGTCCTCATCAATCTGTGCCTCCTCTGACACATCTTCCTGGTCAATATGCTAGCTGTCACATAGCTGAATTAGCACCTCTTTTCAGGCATCCTCCAAATACAAAGAAAGGAGCAGCGCAGCATCTGACCTTTTGTTAGGTAGCGATAGCCTGTATGGAAGGTTACTTGACCACTTCAGGTGTGGCCTATGGGTTTAGAGCCTGGCTACCATACCATATAGAAAGATGGGCCTACAGACATGTGCTCAACTATGTTCATAGCAACATTGTTTGATATAGTCAGAATCTGGAAACAACTTAAATGCCCCTCAACCAAAGAATGAATAAGGACAATGTGGTACACATTGGAGTACTACACAGCAGAAAAAAATAATGACATCTTGAAATTTGCAGGCAAATGGATGGATCTAGAAAACATCATACAGAGTGAGGTAACAACCCAGAGCCAGAAAGACAAATATCATATGTACTCACCCCTAAGTGGTTTTTAGACATAAAGCAAAGAAAAACCAGCCTACAACTCACAATCCAAGAGAACCTAGACAACAATGAGGACCCCAAGGGAGACAAACATGGGTCTAATCTACATGGGAAGTAGAAAGAGACAAGATCTCCTAAGTAAATTGGGAGCATGGGGACCATGGGTGTGGGTAGAAGGTGAGGGGAGATGAAGCGAGGGGAGTAGAGAAAAATATATAGCTCAATAAAATCCATTAGAAAAACAAAAGTATGAAGAAGAGATGATGAAATTGATAGAATTCACTGGTGATAATGTGCCTGCCCCTCTCACTGTCACCTTGAGACTCCAGGTCCTAAATCACATACAACTATTCTGAACCTTTACAAACTAACCAAGGCATAAAATACAGGCGGAATATCTGTTTAATGGCTGCTTTTACTTAGCTCAGACAGCCTAGACCAGCCACTTTGCACTCCTTTCTTTAATTGATTTTAGACCATTTCAAAGATTCAAACATAATGCCAATGAGCAGTAACTTAGCCAACAAGTGCATACCTGTCTTTAGAGGAATTTTTATTTACTACTATAAGCCTGTACCTAGATATTTGTAGTTATAAAGTTAATGGCCACCCTCTTAAATGTCTTCATAATGCTTTGTACTTTAAATATGACTGGTTACTAATATCCTTGGCTCTTTTTGGTTTTCTTCTTATAAACTATTACAACCCATTCCTGCTGTTAGAATGCCAAAATCTGGTTAATTTACAAAGAACAGAAATATTATTTCTCACAGCTCTGAAATCTGAGAAGTCCGAAATCAAGGTGCCACTTTTGGTGAAGTTGCCTTGCTATGTTGTCACAAGACAGAAGACATCACACTACAGTGGGGCAAAGGCAGGAAATGGGAAAGCCAGTCATGAGGGGAGAGAAGGAAAAGATGAGGAAGAGGGGTAGATGGAGGAAGGGAAGGGAGGAGAGGGAAATATATAGAGAGAGATGGAGGAATGGGGAGAAGGAGGGAGAGAGAAGAGAGACCAAGCACAAACGCAGCCTTTTATAATAATCTTAAAACCATAGTATAAAAAAAAAAACCACCAGCAATACCACACCAGAGCAACTATTCACTTCACTGTGAAAAGATATGAATTCATTCCAAAAATGATGTTGTTGTTCAAAACGTCTTTGTAAGGGGGGGGCAGGTTTCTTTGGGGGTTTATTTAACAAATGCTATCAGGAATTGCCAGACCATGAGAAGTTATCCGCCAGGCAAAGAAATACAGGCTATGATAAAAATTTTAAGTCAAAATAATGTGGTCAGAGTACCAATGAGTCAATCAGGTGGAGATGTCTGATGGGTGCTTTGAATTTTTCTGTCATTCAAGAGAAAGGTATCAAAACAGAAATTGGGTAGGAGAGAGGTGACAAGATTGATAACATCAACGCCATCAGAGCTGCAACCTCCTTGAGAGTCACTGTATATGTAACATCACATCTCCATCCTTTTAATGGAGGGACCCAAATTCAAGGCTCGAGTTTTAGCAAAAGGGAGGGAGAATACCCAACAGCAAACAACTGATAGTGGTAAAGGGTGTGTCAAAAATGTGCTACCTCATAGAAATACCCAAGACTAGATCAAAGAAGAGTATATTCGACAGTAAGAGAAGCCAGTGTTTGGGTGTAAGAACCTTCTGGATTTTTATGAGATCTCCTGAGGACCTTCTGTAGGTTTTCAGAAGCACAACATGAAGGGGAAAGAGTGAAAGATGAGGGGGCAGAGTCAATCCACATAGGAACAGGAGGTCATTTGAAGGAACTGGGCTTGGGAGAGCAGAAACACAGTCAGGTCTGCAAGCTGGAAAAGAGTAACAGGAAGGACCACATGAAGGAAGCATGAGCTACATCTCTGAGGACCCAGAAAGGCACAGAATAGAAACTTTCTCCACAAGCCAGAAGGCAAAGAGGAGTAAGAGGTGGCAATGACACGAAGCCAGAGTTGCTGTGACCATCACGGGAAGATGGATACAAGACGCTACATGTTTAAAGAAGCAGGAGCTGTGGAGGCAAGTAAGGGCTTTTCTAGATAGGGGAAGATCACTCTGACTTGGAAAGATGGTATATTCCATTCCATAGCAATTATTGCCATTTTCCCCTTGTCCTGCTTAGCTTTATCTATCAATGTGACACAGTCCACAGTCACCTGAGAAGGGAATCTCAATTGAGGGATCATCTAGATGATACTGGCCTGTGGGCATATCTATGGGGAGTTATCTTACTAATTGATGCGGAAGAACCCAGACCTTTATGGGTAGTCCCATTCCTTGAGCAGTGGTCCTAGGCTGTACAAGGAAGTCCATTAAGGATGAGCCTGTGAGCAAACCAGCAAGTCACCTTCCTCCACAGTTTCTGCTTGAAATTACTGAAGCTGATGGATTTAAGTTCAAGGCTAGCCTTGTCCACAGATACAGTTTTAGGACAGCCAAGATTAAGCAGTGAAGGAATGCATCAAAAACAGAAAATTAGGGAAGATGCACTTGAACGAAGGAGTCTTGTTCCAACCTCAGTAAACAGCCGAACTTGGCACATGGTTCTGTGAATTCGAGGCCAGCCCAGTCTACAGAGATACTTCCAGGACAGCTATGGCTGTTACACAAAGAAACCCTGTCTCTAAGAACAAGCAAACAAAAAACAAAACAATAAAAGTTTACTCAGATAAGACAAACATTACACAAAGACATTAACGAAATTGATGTTTCTCTGGGAGAAGGGAAGGTATCATAAAGTAGATAAACAAGGCCACACTTTTGCCAAAATCATCAAGTTGCTAAACAGTGAAATGGATGACTTTATTACAAGGGCTGAGGCTGAGACAATGGTGAGTAGGTTTAAGAGAAATCCAAACATGACAGAAGCAGTGTTAGAGAACATGAAGAAAGCTAATAAATCCATGCAGATTTTAGGAAGGGAAAATTGTTCTGAACATAAGTGGCACACGGGTTGCCCACAGATGTACAGCATGCATATACTGGGGGTCACAAAACAGAAAACAAAGAAAGGAAATTGGTCAGAGGTAATATCCAAAGAGATAACGGTGAAGAAGTGTGATTAACATGGAGGTAAACCCCTTCATCTTCTAGATTATTAGAAAAAGAGACGAGAGTAAGGGATGAGGAGAATTCTAATACGATGGTGTCAGGGCAGCAAAGAAGAAACATAATCATGTCTTAGGGAGACATAAGTAACTGTGTTAGCTATCTTCACATTACTTCAATCAAATACTCGAGAGAAGCAACATGAAGGAGAATTTCTTCTGACTTGCAGTTGCAGGGTACAGTTCATGGTGAAGGAGAGAAAGGCTCTCAACTATGGCCGCGTGCTCACAATTAGGACAATGGGAAGCAGAGAGGTTAATTCTCACATCCACTTGCTGCCTTTTTTTTGTTCTGTCTGGTACCCCACAACATGCAGTGATGTCATCCATACTCAAGATGGATCTTACCACCTTGATTCCCCAGCCCAGAAAATACTGCACAGAAATATGCCCACAAATATGTCTCCCACATGTTTCTAAATCAAGTTGAAGATGAAGACTAACCATCACAGGGAGTTACAGAGAATGGGATGGATAAAGGATGTGAGTTGGAAACCTGAAGAAAATGAGGAAGAGGTACATTCACCATTGCCAGCAACTCACTAAGAAATCGGCCAAGATAGATGAAAAAAAAAAATGCTGAGAAAGGATGCCTCAGCTGAGATTATATAGAATACTTTCATAATGAGAACATGGATACTAGGAAGTACATTTCTCTAGTAGCAACTACAGGCTCAACAAGACTAGAATAAAAACATATTCATGTAGGCGGAGACTGCTTGTTCATTTCCAAGCCCCAAATAATAACACAGAAACTATATTAATTACAACACTGGTCAATAGCTTATGCATATTTCTAGCTAACCCTTAAATTAACTCATTTCTATTAATCTATTAATCACCACGAGGCTGTGGTCTACTGGTAAGGTTCTGCATGGCTGCTGGCGTCTTTCTCCTTCAGCAGCTACATGGTGTCTCCCTATCTCCATCTACTTTCTCTCTATATCTCTGTTCGGATTTCCCACCTGGCTTTACTCTACTAAGCCATTGACCATAACAGCTTCTTTAATAACCAATGGTAGTAAAACATGTTCATAGCATGCAGAGGGGAATCCCACATCATGCATGTGCAGAGACACACAAGAAAGAAACTCACAGAAGGATGCAGCCTATGTTAGGCAACATCAAGTAGGATGATAAAATTGCTACAGCCACTGGATCTTACAAGTCCGACAGAAGAAAAGGCAGGGAGTGGCTGGTTACCCGGGCTGAATGGGAACAACCATACAAAAACTTAGGAAATGCAGTGGCACCACTAGCTGTTTTGATGAGAAAAGTCTACAGTAGCAAGGGCGTGGGCGAAACCAGAGACTGTTGCTGTAGTGAGGAATTTACCCCCGGTAGACTGAGTAACTCTGTCTGGCTGGGAGATCTGGAAAGGGCCAAAGATCACAATGGAACTGAAGGCTATGGTGACTCCAGAAATATTAAAAATGACTACACCAACAGCTGACATGACAACCTGGATCTGAGTGACCCCAGGCAGACCCGTCCTCTTCCTTTGTTTAGTTCCTTACCTTTGCAAGCCATCCTAAGCAAAAGGACAACATAAACATGTTAAGGGAGTTTTCTAGTTAGGCCCTAACTCTTAAGAAAGGTTTTTCTTGCTCGCGGGCAACAACAGTCTTCTAAAACTACGATTCAAGCTGTTAAAAATGAAAATATAGATATAACATTTTCTGAAAAGTCACTTTAGAAATGCCTGCCCATTTCCTTTTTGAGTCCCAGCTGAAGAGAACATACAAACTTTAAAAATATATATATATATTCCACCTGGCTCTTGAAATTTGAAGTGGAAAACATCAGGTCAGCATGTTTTTAAGGGAGCAGTGAGGAAGAATATCCAATTCAATGTGCTGCTCAGCTCATCTATAAAGCATTAATATTTATGGAAGTGCATTTCGGGGAAAGCGCAGAGAAAGTATGACCAAGAAAACGCAGCAAGGACAACTGAGTGGTGCCAGTGACTCCGTGTGCACCATGTGTGTATAGAGCCCAGAAATTGGATCTAGGTGTCTTTCTCTACCATTCTCCACATTATTTTTTAAGACAGAGTCTCTCTCTAACCCTTGAGCTCTCAATTTTGCTAGACTGCCTGGCCGGCAAGGCTCAGGGATGTTCCTGTACCTGCCTCCGAAGCACTGGGGTTACACTGAACACCACTAAGCCCATCTCTTTACACCTGTGCTTAGGATCTACACTTGGTTCCTTACTTTTGCCTGTGAAGCATTTTATCAACTGAGTTATCTGCCCATCCCATTTTTTTTTTAAATTGTTTTAGTTAGAGTTGCTATGGCTGTGATGAAACATCATGACCAGAAGAACTTGGGGAGGGAATGTCTTTTGACTTACACTGGCACATCACTGTTCATCAAAGGAAGTCAGGACAGGAACTCAAACAGGGCAGAGGCCAGAAAGGGATGCTGCTTACTAGCTTGTTCATCATGGCTTACTCAGTTGGCTTATAGAACCAAGACTACCAGTCCACACACAATGGACTGGGCCCTCCCCCATCAATCATCAATTAAGAAAATGCTCTACAGGTTTGCCCACAGCTCAGTCTTATGGAGGAATTTTCTCAGTTGGAGTTGCGTCCTCTCAGATGGCTCTAGCTTGCATCAAGATGACATAAAATTAGCCAACACAATTGACACTTGTCAGTTTGACACACAACACTTTTTAAGCCATAACTTTTCCCTTTTTTTGGAGGGGGGATTTCATCCCCAAGATCTCAGATTAATAAATTTGACAAATACAAAACATAATAAACCTAAAAGTTCCATGGTCTTTACCAATTCAAATACTTTAAAAGTTCAGTTGCTGTAAAACTCCAAAGTCTCTTTTAAATTATGAAATCTCTTTTAAAAATTTAGTCTCCCCACTGTGGGAGACTATGAAATAAAATATAAGCTAAACATTTCTTACTTAAAGAGGGAAGAACCAGGGCACAGTCACAGTCTGAACAAAGCAAAACCACATCCCAACAATGTAAATAATTCGGTGTCTAATATCTGTGATTCACTCACAGTTTTCTGGGCTCCTCCAAGGTGCATGGATCACGTCTCCAGCTCTGCCCTCTGCAGCACACACAGCTTATCTTCCAAGACTCTGGCAGCCTCGACCCCATGACTGCTGCTCCCCTGGGTGATCCTCACACGACACTAGTATCTCCACAGTGCTGTGGGCTTCTGAGGTTGGGCTACACTTTCAACGATGGCCTCCCCTGGGCTCTCTTCATGGCACCACACTTCAGCTTCTCTGCATGACCCCTTCAATCCTGGGGCTTCAACTGCTACTGAGGCTGCCCCTTCGCCAATGGCCTCTCACAGAGTCAAGCCTCAGCTGCTTTCCATGACCCCTTTATGCTTTCAAAGCTAGTGCCACCTGGATGAATCTTACGCTCCCAAGTCCAGAGTTCAGCTGACGATAAGGGGTACCAACCTTGGCTGTTTCTGGGACATAGCTTCTGTGTGCTGAGTCTCAGGAAACACTTCCCAGAACACCTCACCTCTGATGCCGGTCTCTTCATAATCACCTCGAATGTCTCAACTCCAGCCAACCAACATCAAGTATCCCATCAAAACAAAGCTTCACTTTAGTAGGCTTCTGGAATCTTATTAATCACAGCTGATTCTTCAGCCCATGCTAACCAGAAACACAGACCCTTTGCTATTCAAAATAGAAAATGGCCCCAATAGAGTCTTTAAATTCCCTCTGACACTTACAAGCCAGGCCTCCATTGTCTGCTCTGTTCTCAACTGTTTTACTCTCGGGGCTCCCCTGGGATCTCTTCACAGAGGCACACTTCATCTTCTCTGCATGACCCCTCCAATCCTGGGACTTCAACTCTACTGAGACACAGTGTCAAGCCTCAGCTGTTTTCCATGACCAAGGATGAATCTTACACTACCTGAATCTTACACTACCAAGTTCAGCTCACTCAGTAGTGAACAACTAACTCAGCTCTCAATACACAATAGCTTTTCTAGCTCAGAATCCAAAAGTTTTTCCACAGTCTTCCCCAAACCAATGGTCAGGTCTGTCACAGCCACACCCCACTATCTGGTACTGAGTTGTCTGTGGCTATTGCTGTTATGAAGCACCATAACCAAACAACTTAGAGAGAATTTTTTTTTTTTGGCTTATACTTCTACTTATTATTCCTCACCAAAGAAGTCAGGACAGGAACTCCCAGGATAGAGCTGGTGCAGAGACCATGGAGTGGATCTCCTTACTGGCTTGTTCCCCAGTGAAGTTCAGCCCACTCTCTTATAGAACCTAAGACCACCAGCCCAGGGATGAAACAACCCACAATGTACAAAGCCCTCCCACATAATCACTGATTAAGAAAATGATCTACAGGCTTGCCTATATCCCAATTACATGGAGACAGGTTCTCCTGTCTCCAAGTGTTAGCAGGCTGTTCTACCAGGAGTTACAATTTCCCAAGGTAAGAAGCAGGGGAAAATAAGAGAAAAGGAAGAAAGGAAGGGAGGGAAGAAGGGAAGGAGAAAAAAGGAAGAAAGGAAGCAGGGAGGAATAGAAGGAGGGACAGAGGGAAGGAGGGAGGACAAAAGGAAAGTGCTTCCCCTAAAGGTGTTTCTAGAAAATGCTAAAACTAAAAGAAACTAATCTTTCCTAAACTTAATCTCATTAGTGTGACAGTAGCTAGAGCCTCTACATTGCAGAGACACTGGTATGCATCTAGAAATCGCCCCTTAGAATAGTAACTAAGAGGTCAGGGCTCCTTGGCAGGAAATCTGAGCATCCTTGATCTTGCTGTTTAGTTTGGCAGGTTGGGATATATATATATGTATGTATGTATATGTATATATGTATATGTATATATATACATATATACATGTATATATATATATATATCAGTTGAGGCGTGAAATAAAAATAAGTTCACTTTATAAACATCAATCTTGTTTTAGGACCTCATCACGAAGGTGGTAACAGATCCAACTGGACATTTGGGGAGCCAAAACCAAGCTTTTCCAAGTTTTGCACCAAAGTTCTTGAAAATAAAGATGTTTAGTATTTGCAGTCATTATCCGCATGTGACAGATTTTTTTTTTAGATTCTTCTTTTTTTTCTGACTCGGGGCCTTTGATAACTTCACTTTGGGGGGACTGCCTAGAGTCCTTCTCAGGTGCTGGAGACGTAGCTCAGTTAATAGAACACTTGCCTGGCATGCACACAGTCCTGGGTTTCATCACATCACTCAAACTGGACATGAAGCCACCTTCCTGTAACCTCAGCACCCAGAGGAGGATGCAGAAGGATCAGAAATGGAAAATCATCCTCAGCCACAGAGCAAGATTGCCTGGGTTTTATGAAACCCTCTCTCTTGAGGGAAATGTCACAAAATGTCACTATCTTGTCTACACTGCAAAGTCTAAAAACAATTCAATAAATAAACCCTAGAATCCATCTTGTGGTTATGGTTGCTAAAGCTTCATTTATGTTAACCTCCCTAAATCGAAGGCTCACCATGCCTGCGTGTTAAAACCCCACAGCATCTTAGCTTGCTACCCACTCTGTTTGGAGTAGGGAGAAGGCTGAGCCCACTGCACCTTGACAGGTTGCTTCTATTTTTAGCAAGAAGATCATTAGGATTTCTCTAAGATGGTCCCCCACCGTCAACTGTTGAGACAGCAACAAGAGATAAATATGGCACGTCTTTTACGTTTGCAAAGGACTACATGAGGACTCTATAAAAACCAGTGTCTTAACACAGTTCTTTACAACTGTTCTGAGCATGAGAACCTGTTCCCCAAGGAGCCTAGTGATAAAGAATGAGCAATAAAGTCACAGAAAACACGGCATACATTCCCAAAGGTCTGGGGTGAAATCCACAGTGTAATTCCTGAAGAATAGAACACACTGGTTCTGGATGGACACACACATGCACACACACACACACACACACACACACATGCGCACATGCACACATGCAGACACACTGTCTCTGGACACACACACACACATGCACGCACATGCACATGCACACATGCGGACACACTGGCTCTGGACACACACACATGCACACACACATGCAGGCACACACACTCATGCACATGCACACATGCAGACACACTGTCTCTGGACACACACACACATGCACACACACACATGCAGGCACACACACTCATGCACATGCACACATGCAGACACACTGTCTCTGGAAACACACACACATGCACGCACATGCACATGCACACATGCGGACACACTGGCTCTGGACACACACACATGCACACACACACATGCAGGCACATACACATGCAGGCACACACACTCATGCACATACATACATGCAGACACACTGGCTCTGGACACACACAAACATGCACACACGCAGACACACTGTATCTGGACACACACACACATGCACACACACACATGCAGGCACACACACTCATGCACATACACACATGCAGACACACTGGCTCTGGACACATGCACGGGCATGCACGCAGACACATTGGCTCTGAACACGCATGCGTGCACACATACACACTGCAAAAGGGAGAAAGAGAAATAAAGAATAAAGTGACCTTGTGAGATGAAAGACCAGTTAACCTGATTGTGACCTGTATATGTGTATTAAAATATAATGTTGTATACATAAAATATATGCTAAGTTGAATCCCTGGTTAATGGGAATCGCTGCCGCTGATGTCATAAGCCAATCAAACTGAATTAATAAATCCATGTTTAATCGAAGCAAAGCATTCCTGAGTGGCTCCAGGGGAAGCTGAGAAGATCACAGGGGGAACCCACAAGGTGGGGGCTTTTAATGCCCCCCAGGGGTGGAGCCACCAATGGTGGGCTTTCTCAAGGGTGGAGTAATTCCCTCCAGGGGTGGAGCCACTGATGGCGGGCTTTTTCAGGGGCAGAGTCTGAACTGAGGCAACTCCAGGGGAAGGGTCTGCAGCTTGGCACCCTGAGAACAGGTTCTGGAATGGGCCTGAGCTGGATTCCAAACGTCCCAGTTTTTTTGGATAGATATAGATGCCAGTAGGCCTTCCACCTAAACAATACACATAGTAAACTTTTTAAACGGGAAAATGTTTACAATCTCTGAATAGTAAAGATTTATATCAGGCACAGAGTGCATTTTTTTAAAAAGAAGAAAATATGTAACAGATTATACAGTAACTTTTTTGAGACAGTCTTACTATGTAGACCTAGTTTACCTGGAACTCCCTCTGTAGATCAGGCTAGCCTTAAACTCACAGTTACCTGCTTCTGCCTCCTGAGCACTGGGATTGACCACCACTCCTGGCTTACACGCGATATTTTCCAGACAGGCGGTGAGTCTAAGGGCCTGGATGGGGTCATTCACACAGCAGTACATTCAGAGAACCATCCAGACATTGACATTGAAGATCAATAGAAACCCTGACTCAAGACTCAACAAAGGAGTCAGACTCAGATGTCTCCAACCACAGACAGAACATCAAGAAACCACCAAGAAACAATGTATCAGGCAGGCCCCAAACCAGCCTAGGCTTGGCAGGGCTGTTACTGTTTCTGGACCTTTCTCTATCCATCTCCCCTGCCCTTTCAAGTGTTTTGGATGTGGCCTGTCTTTTCAGCTTGGTACTGCTTCTATGTGTTGAGGACCTCTGTGAAGTGGCCCTGCTGTCATCTGACTCTGGGACAACCGAGGGACTGTCCCAGCCCTGACTATAGCCAGGCCTCCCCACGTTTTCCCCAGTGCTCTCATTTTGGACCCAGAGCACAAATGCTCCAGAACATTTTAATGTGTTATCCACAGTAGTCAGGCAGCCATAGCTAGCAAAACAAAGCAACACAGTCATTATTAATAGGTTTTTCTCTTTATGTCATTTGCTGCTTAATGATCTACTGTGGATTATCCTCCACACTTTAATAAACCAGATTAGCTGTGCACTGGTGGCTCCTAGCTATTCTCTCTGGAAGGCGTTTTTATAGACTCCATCAGTCAAAGCCCTAGTCTTTGCGGAGACAATGTATTTTCAGTGTCTCACGACTAGAACAGTCATGGTTAGTATAACCATATGCCTTTCCTTAGACAGCTGTAACAGATTAACAGGGTAGCTCCAAACAACAGTATGTGGGAGCCTGAGGAAACAGAAAACCGAGGTGTCACCATGACTTTGCATTTTCTGAAGGTTTCAGAGGAGATTCTATGCCTTGCTTCTTCTAGTTGATGGGGGTTCCAAGCACTTCTTAGCTTGGGAATGCATTCTTCCATTCCACATCTCTCTGGCTGCCTAGCTGCTTCCTGTTCTTCTAGTCTTAAAGTATAAATATGAAATGCCCCCATGGTTTTACACTTTGAAAGCCTGGTTCCCCAGTTGACAGCACTATTTAGAGGGTGTGGAAACTTTAAGATATGCAGCCTTGCTGGAGAAATTAGGTCAGTAGGTAGGTCCGGGGGGGGGGGGGGGGTATATTATTCCTGAATCCTGGCTTGGCATGCTCTATACCTCCTATCTGGTAACAAGGAAAGACTACACCTCCCCCCCCCCCCCGCACCCCAGCACACACTCTTGCAACTATGATGTTCTGTCCAACCACATGGGGTCAACAATTATGGACAGAGCCCTCTGAAGCTGTGAGCTTCCTCCCTCACGTTGTGACAATTAGATTATTTGGTCACAGCAAAAAGAAGAGTCACCAGACCTTGCCCTCTATCTCCTTCCTGTAAAAGGTAACCTGCCATTGGTCATGGGACCTGCCCAAATACAGGTAGTACCAACTCAAGATTCTTATGCTAATGCTCTCTATTGGAGTCCTGGCCTCCAGCTGCTCTTCCCTGCTAGAGATCTTTACTTTCCTTCTGATTTGAGTTACTGAAAGCTGTGTCAAAGTTGTTTACCAGCTCTGCTTCACGAGCACGTGTGGCCTTGAGGATCAGAGGATAAGGTTTTCACCTGTTGGCCCACCTGACTGTTGGGTATATGAGCCTCAATGGTGCTATTGAATAAAGGGCGTCTTACCAGTGACTAGAGGTCCGTGTCTCTGCCTCTCTGTCTGTCTGTCTCTGTGTGTGTTTGTGTGTTTGAACCTTGCCCGAAGCTCGCCAACTGTATGGTAGTGCTTAGAGCGCAGACAGGCATTGTGAGCTGCAATGATCACACTTCCAACTACAGGGGATTAGAGGTGAACAAACTGAGTGACAAACTATCCCAGGTTTTTGCAGGGTGGAGAAATTTGGCGGGACACAGGGCTTTTATAACCACATGGAGGCTGAATGGTTACTCCTAGATCTTAGAAGCAAACTGCGACCTACAGGCTGCCAACAGGCGAAGTCAGGCCATGATTATCCAGCTCCAGATGATGCAGTAGCACCAGGCGGAAGTGTATCAGAAAAGTAAATCCTTAGGTCCTGCCCAGATCTTTATGAGGGACACCAAGGGCAAGCCTCAGAAACTTGTTTTCATGCCATTTTTAATATACACGAAAATGACAGAGCCACCAAGAGTGGGATTTGAAATTGGTCCAAATAAGGGCAAAAGAACCATGAGAAATTCCACCCACAAAGGTGGCCTTCAGGTCTGTCAACACATCAGGACTACATGAAAAGCTTTGTTAAAGTTCCGATGCCCAAGACCCATAATCAGGCTGGGGAAGAGAGAAAGCGAGGCTGCTTTCACAGTGCTCGCCAGGAGATTACAGTGTGAGCCAACACCAAGGAGGACCTGAGCCAGGAGACTTCAGCCAGGGGTGGCATAATGAGTAGGTGAGCCCTGTAGTTCTGAAGAGGTGGGCCTGCCCCCAGGCTCTGAAAGGCCGAACAAACAAACAGCTTTTGTTTTGAATTTACAATAAATACAAGACTATAAAACAGAACGCAGAATGTAATTCCAGGGTACTTTGGGAAACAGAAGTGTGTGAATAGCTCAGAGGAATAAAAAGGTGCCAAATTGGTAGAAAGTGAGGTATGGGTTTAATATGGAAGAAAGGAGAGGGGTCGAATCCTTCTGCTGAGCTGACAGGCAATTTCCTGGTGTGAGCTCAGAAGCTGCCACAGGTTGACAGGATGCTGGCTGGCCACAGCAGCACCGTTTTAGCTTCCATTTCTGACCTCTGCTGTGTCAGCTGTACCCGGGATTTGATTTGTAGGGATGACTGAGAGGGAGCACAAAGACAAGGTGTTATTACTAACCACTCCCAAGAGAGAGGAGCACACCATGCCAGGCAGCCCACAGGAAGAGGATGGCACGGTTGACACCTTTTCGGACTTCCATGGAAACAGATGAAGAGGCAGAGAAGACCAGGTTGAGTGAGCTCAGGATCGAATGATTTACATTGCTTTGTGCATGATCACAGGGTGGCTTTGGGTCCTGGGCCTTGGTGTGACTTCGGGTAGAGAAACTGTGGGACTGGACTGTGAGATGAAGAAGCAATTTGGGATAGGGACTCAGGCTGGTTGGCTTGGAGAAGCTGTTGGCTGTCTTCAGAAATCAGCTAGTCTCGGGAAGGGCGTTCTCCCCAGGCACCTGGACATAAAAGCATCGTGAAATTGAGAAAATAAAGATGTGCTTACTACACATGCATGGCCTAACTCAAAAGGTTGTTTCTGTGCTGAGCTGACAATTCTGCAGTAAAGCATTTGCCATGTAAGCATGAGGATCTAGGTTGAACCCCAAGAATCCACACGAAAAAGGCAGGTGTGGTGTTACACACTTATAATCCCACTGCTAAGGAAAACAGAAAGAGGAAAATTCCTGTGGTTTGATGGCCAAGTAATCCTTTGGGGCCAATGAGAGATATTGTCACAAAACAAAACAACAACAACAACAAACCATGGTGGACAGTGTCTTGGTTAGGGTTTCTATTGCTGTGAAGAGACACCATGACCACAGAAATTATTATAAAGGAAAACATTTAATTGGGGGTTGTTATTCTTTTTTTAAAAATGCTGCAAGATCCCCGCGGCAGTAGGCAGCAGAAATGCTGTAGGTCCCAAATGGTGGTGGTGGGCCATGTGGCGGCAGACAGCGGGCTCTGGGAGCAGCCAGTCCCAGGCAGAAATGGCTGCTGGTCCCAGAGCAGCAGTCCGAGGGGTGGCGGCGGGCCATGTGGCAGCAGACAGCGGGCCCCAGGCAGAGACGGCTGCTGGTCCCTGAGCAATGGCTGGTCCCAGGCAGGGAGACACATGGCGGGCAGGCAGAAGACAGAAACATGGATAGACACGACATGCAGGGTGAGGTTGAATGTTTATCCAGGGGGTTATGGAGGAGGAAGGGTGAAGGGGGGACAGAGAGAGAGGGAGAGAGAGAGAAGAGACAGAGAAGGGGGGAAGCAGAGAAGTGGGCAGAGAGGCAGAAGCGAAGCTGCCTCTCCGAGAGGAAGATGGAAAAGAGGACAAGCTCAGGCCGGAAGCTGAAGATCAGCCTGCTTCAGCGGATGGGGAGGGTGAAGAAACACAGTTATCTCTGAGAGGAAGGGCCTGCCACATCATCAGTTTTTGTTGTTGTTGTTGGTCAGGGCCATGTAAAAGGGAGTGACTTCTGGGGACACCAGTCAAGAAAGCTAGCCAGTTGCTACTCTAACTCTCTAAGCTCACTGGTTTTCACTCTAGCCTTTCAATCTCAAGTTTTATTAGAATGATAGATATTTGGTTAGAACAGCAGCGACAGCCATTATCTAGAGAATTCTCCCCACAGGCTATACAGCCTTGGAGGTTGGGCAGCTAGTAGCTTCAAGGGCAGCCACTGTCATGAAGGTAAAATGGCATTTTACTCCCAATATGGGGCACCAAACGAAACAGGCTTTTGCTTTTGGACCACCAACCACCTCCCAAATCATGACTCTGAGACCTCTTCCTAGTTATGAATGCTTGACCTTTTCCTATGCTTGGCCCACTGGCTCTTCTATAACCTGGCTCTCTTCATCTACGTTTTGCCATGGGTTTTTTTTTTTAACCTTTCTTTTCTTCTGTATATCTCACTTTCCTGCCTGGTTTCTAGTCCTGGGTGTGTCCCTTTCTTCCTCATTCTCCTTTTTCCTCTGCTCTAAGCCTAGATCCCTCCTACTTATTCTCTCTGCCTGCCAGCTCCGCCTACATCTCTCCTACTTAGCAACTGGCTATTCATTTGGATATTAGTTCAATCAGGTGCCTTAGTCAGACAAGGTAAAACAAATGTTGTACATCTTTACATCATTAGCAAAGACAGCAGAAACAAGTATAGCACACTTTCACATAGTTACAGTAATAGCCCACAGCATAAACAAATGTAACACATTTTACAAAGTTTAAATAATATTCTACAAGTGTGCTTTGTATATGGAGTTCCAGGCCATCCAAGGCTGCAAATGGTGGTGACCCAAATAGACAGAAATGTAGATGAAGTTTCTGTCCCACTTGGCCACTGGCCTATTGCTCAGGCTTATTACTAACTAGCTCTTACAACTTAAATTAGCCCATAATCTTATCTATGATTAGCTATATGACTTAGTACCTTTTGTCAATAAGGCATTCTTGTCTTGCTTCCTTTTAGTCTGGATGGTGACTGCATCTCTGTCTTTCCTCTTCCCAGAATTCTCCTAGTCTGGTTGCCCCACCTACACGTCCGGCCTGGCTATTGGCCAATCAGCATTTGATTAAACCATTGCAAGCCACAGATCTTTATAGTGTATAAGAGCATTTTCCCACAGCACAGATGTCTAAGAGAACAATGAGATTGTGAGCAGCTTTGGTTTGGAAGACAGAGTGAATTTAGCTCTTTTGGTACAGAGAAGGGAAAGGCTACAGTGAGAAAAAAAAAACCTGAATATTCAAGAAAAATGAGGAAATTATAGGGTATCTTCCTTGAGGAGACCAGAAGGGGTGTCACCCAATCCGCATGGTGCATGCTGGCAAGGGGACAAATATTTTTTTGCACACAGAGCAACAGGGGCAAAAAAAGGGATTGGGGGGACAGAGAGATCAATGCTGTAACCTAATAAAGATAACTTGGAGGAAAATTTATTAATAATAATAAAAATTATTCTCACTTACAGTTTGCTTTTTGGCCTATTGTGGTGTGGAAGGCTTGAGAGAGATTTCGAACATGCCTGCAGAAAGCTGAGGCTGTTTGCTTCCTTCTGAGTGGATCAGAAAGCAAAGCAAAGAAAATATTGGTGCTCAGTTATCTTTTCCTCACTCCTCTTTTATTTATCTTGGGAGACCTGACCACAGGATGGTGCCACCCACATCCAGGGAGAGTTCCCCCACCAAATAGTCTTCTATATAAATTCCCTCATGGAAACACCAAGATGTGTTGATTGCCTTGGCGGGTTACTTAGTCTAGGGTTAGTAACCCACCTAGCAGTTCAGTTATTCCAGGGTCACGGAGAGGCACTACCTGGAAGATATGAGCTAGGAAAGAGGAAGGAGGCTAAGCAGGGGTTCTTGTCAAAGCCTCAGTTTATTAGAGAAGGGGTACAACTTTTATAGGGTAAAGAGTTGGGGGATGGGCACAGGGGCCTGGGCTCTTGCCGCGTGGTTCACGTTGGTCACATGGTCCGAGTTGGTCACATAGGCAGGAGGTTATCTTCGGTCAGGTCACTGTAGGCCAAGAAGTCACGAGTTGACACACCTAGCTCCCTAGATAGTTTGGAATGTGGGGTGGGTTCCGCTAACAGATAGCTCTCCATAAACAGCCAATTTGGGTGTAGGGTAGGCTCTGTCAATAGAACGATTCCTAACACAATTATGGGTGTGGGGTTCTCTGCAGACTCCCCAGGGTGATGGTTCCTGTAATGATTTTAGGAGGAAATTGGCTCCTAACAAAGATGTATGCCTCATTGAGGGTATAGGGGGTCTATGGATCCCTCAGAATTAACCATCACAAATAGCTTCTGTTTTCCCAGTAAAACGGGAGGTGAACTCAACCATGGGCTAAGCCATCAGGGTACATATGGAAATAGGGAAGACATGTAAGAAGGATTTGATAAGCGCATTGTTGGGCCAAAATTATCTCAGGGCCTGTACCTCAAGGCCTTTAGGACAGAAAAATGCCTGGCTCGAGTTTGGGTGAGGATGAGACAGCAGAAATTAGGTAGATACCCCTCCAGTCAGAGGGAGAGTTTGGCTGCCTCTCATTGGATGGAGGTACCCCCACAATGTCACTTAGCTATATAAGCTGACGCTCACAGTAATAAACTAAGTTCTTGCTTTGACTTGACTCCCTATTGCGTCTGATTGTCCTGCATCATGGGGCTGTGGAATAGGCATCCTGCATCAAGGGGCTGTAGAATGAGTGGATAGCGCATTCACATTTCCCTGGGGAATAAGGAGGCTTAGCAATAACTAGGGGAATACGGAGGCTCAAGAAGCCTGGCAACTGGAGGCTCAAAGAAGCCAGCAGCATGTGGCAGTTGCTAGGGAAACAGGTGAAGTCAACTCCAAAGGAAAGTATAAGTTATGAAGAATGGGCTGGGGAAGAAACTGTGAGACAGCACGTGTCACCATACACAGGGACACAATTGAATGACTATGTGAGCATAGATACACCCAAAGTTATCCGGTCCCACCTCACCATACACTAATGATCATGACTTCTCCTGAGACCAAGAGAGTTCAATACGAGTTTGCACACTACCTGGTGAGCCCCTTTCCTCTCTTAGAGAATGCAGGGTCCCAGAGTTGTACTCCTCCCATCATACATTCTCATTTAGGGGAGTCTGAGGGTCTCATCTGAGCTGGGCAATGTTTACACAATGAGCTGGGCAATGTCTACATAATGTTTTCTAAGTAAGAACTGGAAGACAGGAATCAACAGCCACTTGACAGAAGCAGGCTCAGCACTGGGATGCCCAAAGCCTACGCTGTTGACACATGGGATTGATGACTCCATGATGTAAGGGACTGTTCTCTGTTGTAAAACACTTAGTAATGTCTCTGACTTTGCACACTAGACGTGAGCATCCTACCCCAGCTGTGAACTAAGACTCTTTCTAGATATCACCAGCCATCACTTGACAGTTAAGTATCTGATTACACCCCTGCTCCACTAAGAATTACTTATCTAGAATAAAAAGAAAGATGATTTCTAAAGCAAGAAATAGAAAAAAAAATGGTAGAGTGAAAGAATAAGAACAGATCTTTAGAGAAAACCTGTAATTAATATCTTGATAGATATGAGTAGATAGTGTCTTAATAAAAAAAGAAAAATTTGAAAAAAAAAATCTAGCCAGTGAGACAAATTGGTAGAGAAATGAAAAATGGAAAGGACAAATTACAAAGTGAAAGATTGTTCCAGGAAGCTGACATCCAAATAATAGATGTTCTAGAAAGTGAACTGTGAGAAAAAGAGAAGAGAAGAAATTACCAGACAAGTAATTTAGGGAAATTTCCATGGGCAGAAGCCATGAGATGACAGGGTAAAGCCCCTTTTATATACGTAGCACAGGTGGATGGAAGAGACTGACTTAGGCACAGTCATTATAAACTTTTTGAAAATTAGAATAAACGAATCTTAAATTTTTCACAGCAAAGCCAACTCACAAAGGATTGGGCATCAAAATGGTCTTGAGTTTCTCTTCTGAAATTAAGGGAGGTTGTGGCATAATGGACGATACTTTCAAAGGTCGTGAGAGACAAGAACAAGTATCTCCAGGGATGTGGACCTACTGCTACCTCATGCACTGCAGGCAAGATGCAAAACACAATGGCTGCTTTGGAAAACAGTTTGGTCCTTTATCATTTCCCATCAGTTGAGGAAACACAACAGGAAGGCTCACAACAGGAAGGCTACTCTTCTATAGAAAGGAATAAAATGCCGGTAACTAAATCCACGTGAATGTCAAAGACATCGTACCAGCATGTAACAATGGCCACATGCTGCAAGACCTCATTGGTGCAAAGTTCCGAAAAAGGCAAGAGTTGTGAGACAAATCAAAGCATTCATTGGCTGAGATTTTATTTTGGCTGGACAAGAGGACATTCTTTAAGGGAGTATAATATAATCATCCATACTTTGGCTGTTGGGGTCATGACACAAATGAATATAGTTACCAAAATCATAAAATGATGTCTGTTTATTTATCGGACAGGGCCTCATGATATAGCTCTGATTGACTTGGAACTCAGAGATACCCACCTGCTTGTGCCTCCCGAGAACTGGGATTAAATGTATGCATCACCACACCTTGCCAAGATATGTATGTTTTAAGTGAGTGAACATTATCATCAGTATATTATAGTAGAGTATATATACAGTAGAGTATGTATCAGTATATTATAGTAGAGTCAGAGGTAGGGGGGACAGGATATAGTTTTTCAGTGTTCATGGGATAGAATTTTGTGCCTAGCCAAACCATCATTTGTTCATAACTAGTAACCCAAATGATCTTCAAACAATGCAAATGTTCAATACTCTCTAGATAGCTTTTCTTAGCAAGATCCCAAAGATGAATGCCATCGATGTGAGAAAAGGGAACATGTGACAAGAGGAGACAAAAACTCTAACCTGAAGGACCATCGAGCAGCAGTCTGAGGCTGATGAAGAACATGCACTTCAGGACCAAAAAGATAACTGCGTTGTGTTGAAACAGAAAGAAGAGGGAAGAGCCCAGAAACTTAAAAGTCATAGAGAGTCCTTGGAAGAAACTCTAGAACTAAAATAATTGTAAGTTCATGGAAAATATATATTCAGTAAAAGAAAAGTTAGAAAGTTGTTACCTCTAGAGAAGAAAACACAGTGTCTGCATTGACTTGTCTGGGCATTATATTAAAGTTGGCATTATTATTATTTTTTTTAAAGCAAAGAGCCTTTATTTTAATCAAGTTTACAAACTCTTTCTCCCCACATGTCCAACGTATTGGAATAACCGGAGAGCCCCGGGCTCAATTAGAATAGAGTTTTATAGTAGTAAAGGTGGGGGTGAGAGGTTTCTGAGGTTTTAAGACCCCTGATTGACTGACATTCCTCTAGAGTTTCCTGGTGACTGTGAGCTGCAGATGATTCTGGCTACAGTGCTTGGAATGCCAGGAATTCCCGTTGAATGGTCTGGTCTTGGGTTGGGGGTTGGGTGATCTCAGCTTGTGGCTTCTCTTGCAGCCCTGCTTCCTCTGCTTCACCTCAGGGTAAATCAGTCTGCTGATAAGAACCCTCCCTGTTCATTCAAGGAAGTCTGATGAGTGCCCCATTGCCTAAATGCCACCGCCCACCTTTGGCTAGCCTTTCAACCTACTTGGGCCTGGATAACAACGCCTCAATGTCAGCTTGAAGCAGTTGCAGGAAGAAATGCGTTGCCCCATTTTCCCCTCTTGCCCAAAGTAGGTTGAAAGACTGAGACAAAGGAAAACTCCCTGGCATGTGGGACAAGATAGCTGTCTGTTAATATACTAGGTCCAGAGTTGTCAATTAATAGATTTATTAATTTAAGTAGTTCCATGCCTCCTTAAAACCAGGAGCAAGCAGGACCCAAGATTGGGTCCTGTCATGGTCGCTTGTGAAGGGGGAAATGTAAAGGCCAGCCATGATAATCTAAGTCTTTACTTCCTCCAACCATTATCACTGGGACTCTGGCCATCAGTGAATTTCAATAGAGGCTGGAGTTTCAATTGTTTACCCTGAGAAGAAGCCAGGCTGCAGGGGAAACCACAAGCTGAGATCACCCGACTCCCCCCCCCCCCCACTAAAGTTTATAATGAAAGAAACAAAACTTATGTTTTACTGAGAGAACTGGGCAAAGGGCAGTGGAAGTCACCTTGAAAGCCATCACACATACCCAGAGCTGAAAGTTTTTAGGACAAGTCACATAAGTCTATCTGAGAAATAAGGGGAGACATGGAAAAGCTCAGAGAAACAGTTGAAAGATGTTGCTTTGGGGAAACAGTACATGAAAGGGGAAGGCTGGGGCAGAGTGTGAATGTTTTTGTTATGAATTCTATTGAATAATGTGACCTTTAAAATTAGCAACAAAACCAAGCAATGCATCATGCGGAGAAGGGAACCTGTGTTCTTTGGTAAAATTAGGCTGAGTTAGGAGTGGGAGCTCAAGAAAGGAGGAGTAAATGGGGCATTTGGGAAGGGTGAATACAAATGAATACAGGTCACACAGGGGAGGTCATGGGTAATGAACTAGGCCAGGAAATGGCATCACTGCAGAATCAGGGAGGGGATAATGGAGTCCAAGGGGTGTAGGGCTGGCATCCAGCACTCAGATCATCATACTGTGAACACCATCCTCATCGATTTCCCTTACTCTGTAGGTCGGGTCTTCAAGCACCAATTTAGTTTCTCAAACAGAATGTTCCCTTTGTTCTATTCAAAATTGTGTTCTTGATGGAGTGAGAATTGTAATAACACGCAGTTATGGAAGTCATCGTAAAGCTGTACATGAGGTCACCCTTTGCTACTCTTGCTATATACTGGTTTTGCTCACTCTGGACAGTTACTCAAATAGCCTTCCCACCCACCGTTCCACCTGAGTCTGTCTTGGACACTGACTAATACCTAAGGAAACAATTCCCTGACAAGTGGTAAAACAGAAACTTCTAGTCTTTGTACATGGACCCGTGACTTCAACTGGTGATAACTGCTATGATAGATAAGCCCCAGTGGGTCTCAGGGATGCTCCCCATCCTGTGGAGCAAGATTCTGCACCAGGAGTGCTTGAGCACAGCTGCTCTCTGTGTGATCATTTCCCTGTCTTGGTCCCTTTGCAACACTACAGAGCTTTCTCCCAGAGAGCTCAAAGGTGGCTCATATGGTACCTGCCATGTGGTTTCATTGGCCAGAGCTCTGTCTCCTAGCTTCATCTCACTGGCAGGAAGATGTCTTCAAGATGGGGAGAGCACAAGCTGTTGAACTGTTGACCAGTTCTGCCCCACATTACTTCTGCAACTGGACCTGACCTAACCTTCAAGCTCAGACTGACCCACCTCCCCTCCAGGTCCCTCCCAAGGCACCTCTCAGCCTAGAAGGACTTTTCCTTTTCCTAGAACCAGCCCTGCCTGCAATGCCCTGTTCCCCATCTTGCAAGACCTCAACCTCTCCATCAAATATTACCTCCATCAAAATTGATCTATCCTCTTCCCATTGTTCATCTGTCTGTCTGTCTGTCTGTCTGTCTGTCTGTTTCTCTGCCTGCCTACATACCTACCATCTATCTCTCAATGAACTTCCAATTTTCCTTCACCTAGGGACATGTCCATGGCACCCATTGGGGAGCAAGCTCTGCAGATGGTCACATCTTAACACAGTGGGTGCTGGAGCTCTCTCACAAGAACAGATGTATGTGTGTCATTTGTGGTTTCTATGAAAACTTGGCACAATGACTCATATGTTGGAGGTGCAAACAGAACTGGTGTTATGTCCACATTCTCCCATACTACTGACTCACAATGGATGACCACAGCCATACAGCTCCTAGAGCGAAGGAAGACTGTTCCTCTAAAAGCAATGGTGGTGGGTTGATGGGGACCCTGGCAGCCATGGTTCTGCCTCACTGGGCACTCGTTCACAGCATGGCGAGGAGTAGTTCATCTTACCTCAGCATCAAGCCAGAGGACTCGGCTTTCTCCTACTTTTTTTTTTCCCTACGTTTCTCTTGTTTCATCTGTTCCTCATCTTCCTCTTAGTCATTGTTTCTTTTTAAAAGATTACTGTTTTGTTGACTATGTGTACAATAAAGATATGAATCAACAATCAGTAGCTAAATACAAAATTAACAAGATTCGTTTTTCCTCTTTGGTCTTCTGCAAGGCAGCAGAAAAATTTCCAGAACAGAAGGAGCAGCTCAGGGAGGGAAATTAACCCTGGTCCCTGCCTCCCCACACACTGTGAAG
Organism: Microtus oregoni; assembly: GCF_018167655.1. Lineage (NCBI taxonomy): Eukaryota > Metazoa > Chordata > Mammalia > Rodentia > Cricetidae > Microtus > Microtus oregoni. The sequence goes on from NW_024543082.1 coordinate 30,741,466, forward strand.
CCAAGGAGTCTTGTTACAAATGCACTGTGTGGTTCTGTTTGGACAAGGTAGTTTGGATCCACTTCAAACAAGCTGCCAATTGATGTCTTACTGCTGGACCGAGATTGTGCTAGGGCTGCTGAGCTGCAGTTCTGAGAGCAGCCAAGACGGAAATGAGTTTGCAGTTTCCTCATCTCCAAAGTCAATAGCGGGGTTTAAGCTGACCACGCCAGCCTCCACCCTGCCAGCTCCTCTGCCCTGGCAGATGAACGTATCAGCATTTATTTCCATCAACTTAAGGTATCTGCGCTGTCACTCCTGTCGATCTGTGTCACCATTTTTTTTTAATTAGAACTTGGCTGTGTCCTTGGTCTCAAGGTCATGGTGTAAAAGGGAAAAGGTGACATTTTCCGTAGCGAGACAAAGAATGTTCTAGAGGAAAAGCAGCATTCAGCAAGCTCTTGACTGCAGCCAGCTCAGCTTCAAGATCAAAAAAGGAAGATCTGGGGACTTGTGGGGATGATGACAGCTGTGTCTCACAAGGACAAATGGTCAGGAATTGGCACAGGGAGAGGAAGCAGAGAGAGATGGAGACAGAGAGTGGAATTTTGTGTCTCCAAGTTGAAAGTGATAAGGACTGCCAGGAGTCAGCAGAAGCTTCCTGGAAAGCAAGAAGCAAATTCTTCCTCTAGTTTCCAGAAGATACAAGTCCTGCCAGCATCTTAGTGAGGAGAGGCCGCCAGTAATGTCACATAACCTCTCAGTGAGGAGAGGCCTCCCCTCTGTAGAGAGCTGGGGAGATGGTCCAGACAGGGCTGCATAAGCACGAGGATTCACGTTGATCCCCAGAATCTATGTAAAAAGGCAGATGCAATGGCAGGAACTTATAAGCCCAACACTGGATGTGGTGGATGGCCAGGCACTGCTCACTCCGTGCCTTCTCTGGGGCACACAGGGAGACTGGTTTCTTCTGCTTCCGCACAGTTGGGTTTGGCTGTGTGCTTGCACTAACCTGGCAAACTGAATGAGAATGGACACACATGCCCCTTCTGGGCCTAATGATAAAACTCACCTGTGTGATGTTTTGAACAGAGACTCCCCAAAGGCGTATCCATAACCCCTGGAACCTGGGGTGATGGCATGGAACTTTTATAAATGGGCTTTTATAGATATAAGTAGGTCAGAAATCAGATGATGTCACCCAGGGTGTAGAGTGAGCCTTAAATACAAATGGCAGGTGTCACTATGAGAGACAAAACGTGCAAACAAGGAGACCCTCACAAGAGTGATACAGCATATGAAGGGATCTGTGTACCCACAAGCTGGGGAGTACCAAGAACTGCTGGCCAGCAGGAGTCAGGAGAGAAGCAAGGAATGCATCCTCCCTTGTAGTTTGCAGAAGGTATCAACCCTGCCAACCCCTGAGAGAAGACATGTAGACTCCAGAACTATCTGTTTTTCCAGTCACTCGGTACATGGTACTGTGTGGGAATAGCCCCAGGAAATGAATACACCATAGGATTGCCTGAGCTCCTACTTCCCAAAGCCAGTGGCCCAAAAGGTGTAGAATCACCAGGGGATGGAGCCTGACTTCCCAATACAGTTCTGGGTAGAGTGTAAGATGCTCCTTCCTCGATTTCATAGGAATGAGACACACACTTCCTGTGCTAAGAGTAAGATATGCACTGTCTGTACTAAGAGTAAGACACACTTCCTGTGCATTAGCCCTTTAAGAGTAAGACACTCTCTTCCTATGCATTAACTCAACTGGACTAAGACCTACTTCCTGTACTTGGAGTAGGACACACACTTCTGTAGACTGCCTCGATGGGTCACTCAGTCTAGGGGTGTAACCCGCCTGGCAGGGTCAGTTATTCCAGGGTCCCGGAGAGGCGCTATCTGGAAGATATGGGCGGGAGAGAAGAAGAAGGCCATGATAGGTTTGTCAGAGCCTCCGTTTATTAGAGTCAGGGTTACAGCTTATATAGGATGAGGAATTTGGGGGGCAGGGGCATGGGCTCTTGCCGCATGGTCCACGCTGGTCACGTAGGCCAAGAGGTTACTATCGGTCAGGTCACAATTTCTCGGCCAGGAGTTCACAAGTTGACACCTAGATAGTTCACAAGTTGATCTCTAGATAGTTTGAAATGTGAGGCGGGTTCCACTAACAGATAGCTCTCTATTAACAGATAATTGGGTGTGGGGTAGGCTCTGCCAATAAAACAATTGTTAGGGTGTGGAGCTCTTTGCAAACTCCTCAGGGTGATGGTTCCTGTAATGATTTTTAGGGGGAGATGGCTCCTGACACACTTCTTTCTGTCCTTGGAATAGGATGCACTGCTCCTATGAATTCAACCACTGAGACATGGTGTCACCTAGTGCAGCACCTCACCCCAATGCCCTAAGCAACACAACTGTGTCCCCAGGAGATCTACAGAGGGAATGTGAAGGTGGTAGAAGGATGGGAAGCAGAAAGGCAGGAAAGGTGAGACATACATAGCTTAGGTCCTCACCTTAGGGGTTGTATCAAGTTTTGGTATTTTAAGTAAATGTGGGTTCAGAATAACATGACTCATACATATCTTATACCCCTACCTACTACTGGGATCACTGGTAGCTCAGAAACTCAAAGGAATTTTCATTGTAAGGCATGGTAGTAGAGACTGTGAAACCCTATAGTGGACATTGAGAGGAAATAAAGTCCTGGCCAGAAGAAGTCATAGGGCACACCCCAGGTACTAGTCTAGACTACGCCCTCACTTAATAGCAACATAAGAGGTCTGTCAAACATAGAAGGAGTGGATTGAGAGGAGTTGGGAATGGGAGGAAAGGAGGGAGAGAAAACTGGGGCTGGGATGTTCCCAACCCCTCTCAATATAAACACCATGATCAAAATTATCAAAAGCAACTTCCACATCTAGGCCATAGTCCATCTTAGAATGAAGTCAGACAGGAATGCAGGGCAGGAGCCTGGAGAGAGAACCATGGAGGAACACTATTGGTTCACTTGCTTGCTTACTTACACAGCGCTGGACCATGTGGCCATGGATGGTGTTGCCCATAAGAGAATGGGCTGTTCCACATCAGTTAGAATCAGGAAAATGCCCTACAGGCATGGTTTTGTACCATTTTGCTCTAGAAGGTTCTTTAACTGAGTTTCCCTACTCAGAACTGATTTCCAAGGTCTCAGGATACTGCAGAGGCTGGACAGCAGCTCAGAGGCATCAGGCTTCTCTCAGCCAAGAGCGTGGAGGCTTCTAAGTAAACTTGCAATCAGGAGGGCACAATCCCCACACATCCTCTGGTCCCATATTAACCTCACAATCCACTGGAATCATTGCAGAATTAGGAAATGATCTGAATTACCATTGCAAGACATGGTGGTAGGGTGCACCAGGGTGGTGTAGGTAAGAGGCATAAGGAGAAATTTCCTTGAGGGATGAGAGCCTTGAAGAGAGTGAGAGAAAAACCACACACACACACACACACACACACACACACACACACACATAAACAGAAAAACCGATGGATGGACAGACAATCAGAAGGGTGAGTCAAGGAAGGAGGGTTCTAATAATGATTTGAGGAGAAAGGTAGCAGGATCTTCAATGAAAGAAAAACAAGTAAAATCCTAGAAGACGCAGAAAGAACTCTGGGCAAGATGGAGTGTCCTCAAGATGGAGGGCCTCCAAGATGGAGCATCCCTAAGATGAGCACCGTCAAGATGAAGCACCTCCAAGATAGAACATCCCCAAGACAGAATGCCCCCAAGACAGAGTGCCTCCAAGATGAAGCACCCCCAAGACACAGCACCCTCAAGACATAGTGTCCTGTGTAGAGAGAAATTCCCACTCCAAAGAGCAGAGCTCTACCAGGGAAAAGGCAATGTCCCTGGAAACGCACCCCTGCCCACCAGGAAGAACAGAGCTAATGTTCCTGGAAGATTCTAGATCCAGATGGATGGTTTAAGTCCCTATAGCCAAGTAGTGAGGGTTGCATCCCCACATTTGCATTACAGATGTTGCCCTCCTCCCGAGTGTTTTCTCTCCTCCTCCCTCTCCAGTCACCCCTCAAAACCTCCAGATGCCCAGCCCGCCCTGGAGATCTCTCCACTTCTCAAGAGTACAATCACATTTTCGTAAGTCTGAGCCACACCGTGGCACGTCATGGGATTCTTTCCTGTTCTCTTAGACATCTTCCTCGTAGATTCACATCTTCAACTTCTCATCAGAAAGTGTTCTCTGGGAAAGTAGAGACCCTGCAACTCCATTTCCCCAGCACTTGATCTGGCAAGGTAGATCCACCATACCATCCAACCCCACTCTCCTTTGCCCTTGTGGGGCCGCCTGCTCTTCAAAGTAACTTTCAATTGACTGAAAACTAAGTGTCCATGCCAATCTTACAAGATTGCTTTCTCCTTCCAAGTTGTGGAAAACATGATGTAAACACAGCATATGCTCTGAAGGCTCTAGAATTCTTGGAACCTCCGAGTGTTGGCTCAAAATGCCCACACATCTCCCTCACCATATGTCTTGGGTTAGTGCCTCCCAGAAGCGAATGAGGCAAGGGTTTGAATGCAAGGAGTTTGCTTAGGAGTCTGAGGGAGTAGCTGGGGTGGACTGTCAGGAGCCAATTTCCTCCTAAAATCATTACAGGAACCATCACCGTGGGGAGTCTGCAGAGAACCCCACACCCTTAATTGTGTTAGGAATAGTTCTATTGACAGAGCCTACCCCACACCCAAATTGGCTGTTAATGGGAGCTATCTGTTAGCGGAACCCACCCCACATTCCAAACTATCTAGGGATCTAGGTGTGTCAACTCGTGACTTCTTGGCCTACAGTGACCCTCCTTCGGCTTTCCTAGCCCATATCTTCCAGGTAGTGCCTCTCCGGGACCCTGGAATAACTGACTGCCAGGTGGGTTACAACCCCTAGACTGAGTAGCCCACCCCAAGGCAATCAACAGTGGACAATGTGTGGACCTGAATCAGGGAAAGAAAGAAGGTTGGATCAGACTGCGTCTCTGAGCAGATGACTGTGTATAATGAGGGGCTGCCCCCTTCAAGGACCTCTGGAGTCTCAGAGAGGCTGAAGATCAAGAGAGCTGGGTGTTCATCTTCTGAATCTCATCAGGTTAGGAACCGTGCAAGGCAGCAGTCACTTGCAGCAGCCCTGTGTGCAGGCAAGCGGAGAGTATTGATATAACTGGATAATCACGTTCTGGAGAGATGCAGGCAACTATGAGAAGACCTGCAGGAAATATCACAATTCCAGTGAGAAAAACAGGAGTCCACTCTCTGGGGACTTCACATCACAAATTTCCATCTATAAAGGTGGCCCGTGTGGTAGAGATGGAATCTTGTTGCTCCTTACAGTCATCCTCACCTTGTCCTATCCTGAATCTGGATCTAAATGCCAGAAGCAAAGACCTGTATTTTGAGATCTGCATTTTGGTTACAGCCATCTTAAGCTCACAAGTTAAGAAAAATATTTACCTCTATCCCCTATGCAGGGTCTAGGAAATCAACCTGGCATCTCATCTCCTAGCAGAAATCTGCAGGCACCAGGCTCCAGAACTCATTAGCATTCTCCTTGGTTAGTCAACAATCACAGACCCTCAGTATTTACTTACCAGCTGGGGATGTCTCAGGACCTGAATTCCAGCAGACTGGAGTTTCGTGACACCCTTCCCTTCCCCCTGACACCTTTCCCTTCCCCCCTTTGCCCATTTGCTATATAACAGCTTCTGAGGAAATAATAAACTGAACGGCTTGATCAGAAATCCTGTCTTGCCATCATTTTTTGTGTCTCTTGTTGTTGCGCTCCGCGCCCCCGTGTCTGAGCTCTGTGCGCTGGCACCCAGTTCGCGAGCATCGGGCAAGGGGGCTGGAGGTTAAAATACACAGACAAACACAGACAGAGAGACAGTTACACGGATCATCCTTGAATTCCCCAGAATGCCCCCTTTATTGTGTTCAGGGGCAGATTATATAGAGATAGCCACACCCCAGCCAAACCCACCAGAAACCACTCTCCTGCCATTAGAAACTCCTGATGTCTCATGCTCAGAGCAGCAGTAGGCACTCAGATCAGGGGATTACAAGAAATTCAGGATCTGGGGTCTCACTGCTCCCAACATCTTGTCTCCTTTCATTCCTCTACACTAAGTTTATCAGGGACTACCATTCGTATCCCGCTGGGTTGGGATATCTGAACACAGCGGCAATCCATCTGGACACAAGAGGAAAAGTGGGGCCCTAAAGACAGCTGAAGAAGGCTGAAGTACTACCTCTGACCCACAAAGCGGCTGTAACAGGCATCCTTTGAGGGTGTTAAAGCAAAGGATCCTTCCTGGTGATGCCCCTGTTACTCTGGGCATTGGTTAATGTGCTGAGTTTACATCTTAGCCACCCATCCTACACCCACACATCTGTGATGTACATTAGAATAGTTATGGGGTAAGCCACCTTCTGATCTTTCCCCTAACTTTGTCCCCAGGGAAGTTAAGCAAGTGTTCTCAGGAGGCCCTAGGAGCATGCCTACAGTTTCTGATGGGAGGTGGTAGATGGGTAGCATTGTCCTGGCAGGTGGGTGAGACCTCAACAGAAGATGGGCTGACCCTACCGGACACCATGCTAAGGCTTAGCCTCAGTCATGGGTGAGCAACTGCATTTGATTGACATCTTCATAAAGTGCAGGGGTTAGTGAGGCCCTGGAGGTCATTTTAGCTCTGAAAGCCCTTGGTCTACCAACATGAGCCATCGAAGGTCAGTGAGGAGGGTGAGGTGGAAGAGGGAAGGAGAGCTGGGCTGAGTGCTAATCCTCCAGAAGGGAGTTTCCCCCTGCCTCTGCTCATCTTGACAGTCACAGAAGCTCAGCCAGGGAACTCGGGAACAGCTCTACAGGAGTGGCCTCACCATCCTTTGTTTGCCTGGGGTTATGAATTAACAGCCCCCCCACCTCGAGTCTTTTGCACCACTGTACTACTATCTCCAGGAACAGGGAGAGGCTACATCCCCTTCTCTAGGAGCTGGACCGCTCTGCAGAGACAGGAGTTGTAAGAGCAGTCTGTGTTGTAACACACCCTGTGTTCATTCTTCCCCTCAGCTCTCAGCTCGGCAGTGGCAAAGCCAACCGCACCACAGCCTTGCTTATCAGCTTGACTCAGCATCCCGGTCGTGAAGGGGTTGCTGACTTGATGGCAGGCAAGTCAGACAAAATAGGTTGAGCCCCATCAGGCAGGAGTAAATTAGTGATGACAGCGAGGCTGGCTGCAGGCTGTCTCTGAAGCTGTCCTGCCACTATCTGGTCAAGCAGGGAAGGATGCCTATGGCTTACTGCAGCCATCAACACCTCCTTAGGGGCTCCCAGCAGATGTGGAGAGGTAATGTGGTCATGACTCCCCCTCTCCCCAAGATAACATAGGATCTGAGGTCACACTACTGTGCCCAATTTTAATGCCCAGCAGATAATAGTGCCACCTCCGCTACCCCATCTGCACCATTTCGCTGATCTGAGTAACTCGTATCCTCCCTCTCAGGGAACTCCATCTAGCTGAGCTGAAACGGGATTCACACTCAAGTTAAGAGTAATCATTACATGAAGACATCAAATGTTCAGAGGCAAAGGACAGGACAAAGTGCCACTGTGTTAGCTTTCTATTGCTGTTGTAGTTAGTGCCATACACCCAGTGGCTTCAAACCATACAAATTACTGATGCTATCCTAGGGTTTGACTCTTAGACTATAACACAAACCACAAGTTCAAGCAGGGCTGGTTCTTCCTGGAGGAACTGAGAGGATCTGTCTTCCTGTATTTCCTGGATTCTGGATACCACCTGCAGTTCTTGGCTCATGGATCTTGATCCAAGCTCAAAGCACATTCCATCAACTTCACTGCCATCATTACAGCTCCTTTCCCAGACCACATCCCCCTGGCTCCCTCATATACAGACCCTATGACTGGAGAGTCTTCCCACCTCATATCCTGGTTTTGGTCATGTCTGCAAAGCACTCAAACAGAGACAGGAGCACATTCACCCACCATAAGGAAGTCTTCAGAGGCTCTGATTCTATTAACCACTGCCATTATCAGAGGCTGCAAGTCTCCACAGGCTGTAAACCACAGAAGGATGCAGTATGGTGTCACTAGAGACAGCAGAATCCAGTCAGTCTTCTATGTGGACAGGAACCACAGGGTGTTACCATCCACACCCATGCTCAATGCCTCATACAGCACCAAGTGGGGGTTCAAAGACTTCAGGCTGATCAATCAATCAAACCCACGAAGGACTCATTCTCATCCAAGTTTGGTGACCCTGTTCACCCGTCATCCTCTCTAAGCCTCTGTTTCTTCATCTATAAAATGGGGGCATACCATGTATTATATAAGACAATCAATACATGCCAAGTGTGTATTGACTTACAATGCCCTGACATACAGAAATTATTCCAACCAGATGGCCTTTTTAATCTTTGCCTCTGGGGGTCATATCATGTCTATTTTACACTAGGAGAGAGAGATTGAGGCCCGATAAATTTGCTAACAGTAGTAACTAAAGCCTGGTTCAACTGTTCTCATGTTCCAGGCTGTCCACAATGAGACTGATTGATGGGAGAACCTCATTCTCATGAAAAGAATACATGCAGAAGGCAGTGTGTAGGACCTCAGGGTCAGAGCATAGGGATCTCCGCTGAGGTGGCCACAGCTCAGAATGTGCTTGGTTTCAAGGGGAAATCATAGGGAAGCCTAGACAGGTCCCTGAGCTCCGATGTCTGTTTGTTCTGAATGGCCATATCTACCCATTGCAACTGAATGTCAAGAAAATGCAAACCACAGGGACTTTGCACAACCTTCTTTAGACAGAAGACAGAAGGATACAGGCTGCTGTAACCTCTGATGGGTAGGGGTTTTCCTTGGCTGATTTCTGAAGGAAAGCCTAGGACATTTCCTTATCGTATACCTCTGCCCTCAGCAATGGTGGGGAATATGGGATCAGCACAGAGCGTGCCACACTTATTCATTCATTTTTGTTTGCAGTGCTGGAAACAGAACCCAAAGCTCACGCAGAGCAAGCAAGCATGGTACACTTAGCTACATCCCCAGCCTTCTTCATCCATTCCTGTTACAAATGTTCAAAAAACAACTAGCCAATAAAATGGATGTCCCTAACCTCATGGGGCTTAGTAGAAAAGTCAAGGATGAACCAAAGTATCACATCAGTGCTTGTGAACTTGCACTATAATAAATGCTATCAAGAGGAGCACCCCATGGACTAAGTCTGTTCAAGAGGAGTGGGGGACAGGGGTAAATGAGACCTGTTTCCTCTGCCCCAGGTACATGTAGCTAGATTACATTTCTCAGCTGCCCTTTCAATCAGGAGGGGCCGTTCATTGGCTTTTAGAACCAGTGTGTGTTGTTGCAGATCTGAGCCTGCACAAACCTTGCCCTTGTAGAACGGAGTTGACTTGTAGCATCTATCTCTGCTTCAAACAAACCACAAACTTCTCCCATGAACAGGCACCAAGAGCTGCAATCTTATCTTTTCCAAGAGTCAGTTTTACCTCATCCACCTCAGGAAGTGGTATATCAGGTCTGAACCAGAGAGTACTGGGAATTCCCCTAATACAAAGACAGGTCAAGGGGGCTGGAGAGATGGCTCAGTGGTTAGGAGCATTGCCTGCTCTTCCAAAGGTCCTGAGTTCAATTCCCAGCAACCACATGGTGACTCACAACCATCTGTAATGAGGTCTGATGCCCTCTTCTGGCCTTCAGGCATACACAGAGACAGAACATTGTATACATAATAAATAAATATTTTTTAAAAAAAGACAGGCCAGGCTAAGCCTGGACCTGTGAGTATAACATCTAGATAAGTTAGAGAAGATTACATGGAAAGAGCAAAGGGACCATCCAAACAGTGAAGGTAGTACTGATAGTGCCCCCTGACAGGCCTTCAAAAGTCATAAGAAAGTTACTGGCTCCATCCTAACCTCATAGTATAGTCAATGAGAGAAGAGACTGAGTCTGGAGGGCAGGACAACATGGCATGGGTGGTACAGCCAGATTCATGTGCTGCATGCTAAAGGAGAATTACTAGAAGGAGCAAAGTGGGCAGGTCATGGTAAAATCAGAGGGGTGACTTCTAGTCGGTGATGCCTCTCACACAGTACCTCCACAAAGTGATGTGGGAGTCCCCTCTGTGTGCTGTGATTACCATTAATGAATAAAGAAACTGCTTTGGACCTATAGCAGGGCAGAACTTAGCTAGGTGGGGAAAGCTAGGCTGAATGCTGGGAGTAAGAAGGGTGGAGTCAGAGAGACGCCATGGAGCCACTGCCAGAGTCAGAAATGCCAAAACTTTGCCGGTAAGCCACTGTCACGTGGTGATACATAGATTAATAGAAATGGGTTAAATTAAGATGTAAGAGTTAACCAATAAGAAGTAAGAGCTAATGGGCCAAGCAGTGATTTAATTAATACAGTTTTTGTGTGGTTATTTTGGTCCTAAGCTAGCCGGGCAGCAGGAAACAAACAAGCAGTCCTCTCCTTCCAACAACAAAGGCCTCTGGACGAGTTAGCAATTTAAGTCAGACATATGCTCCACTTCAGACCAGTCCTCTGTTGTTTCCAAACACAGTGATGGGTAGCGCTCCTGTAGACAGTGGCCCGGGCTACACCAGGGAGCAAGGCACCAGGACGACACTTGTGGTGTGGCTAAGGCTCACATGAGGACACAGTTGGGAATGTAGGCTCCTCCTTTGTCTACAGAATCAGTGCGTTCCCAGGTGTCTAGGTGCTTCGTGACAGGAGTTCATCAGGCTGAGGCAAAAGGGGAGCCTGGCCTTGAACAAGAACTTATCTGCAGTAACTGCTGTGGGTCGTCAGATTGCAGGCAGCCTGTGGAAGTGATCATGGAGCTAAGGCAGCAAGCAGGTCCCAAATGAAAGCCTGGGAAGCACTCAGGGAGGACTGCCTCCTCATCCTTTAAACTCCAGGGGCAGAGGACCTGCAGCATTGAAATAATGAGCTTGGCAGCTTTGAGGCTGCGAGAGCCTCATATTCAAATGGGCTTTACAGTTAAGAGAGAAAAGAGGGAATAGTTTTGCTTTTTAACAGTCTTCCGTGTTACCCAAAGAACAGCACAGGGCCCTGCCTCTGGTGGTGGTGGTGGTGGTGTGTGTGTGTGTGTGTGTGTGTGCGCGCGCGCGCGTGCGCGCGTGTGTGTCCTGCCCAACCCATCACTATCCAGCTCTGCAGACCTCTGACTCCTGGAAAGGTTACGCACACCAGAGCAGGCTGCTTTCTCCCGATTCTTATTCAATTATGCTCCTTTTAACAAAAGAACAAAGAACCTCGAAAGGGCAATGCCACAGGAAGCAGAGGAGCTTGTCACAGCTGTTAGGAAACCAGAGCGGGGGCAACAACCGAAAGTGGACCGAGGCAGCCGGTGAGCATAAGGCCAAAGCCTGTGGAGACTCAACTGAGCGGTAAACAGAGAACAATCGTTCTCTGGCCTGATCCCATTATGTAACAAGAAGCCCTAAAGTGAGCCAGATGGCACAGACCAACTGAGTGTTCCCAGTACTAAACTAATATGGTGAAGTCCTAACCCCAAATATTAGGACATTGGGAGGTGGGGAATTTGACCCATGACTAAGCTTATACAATGTTATGAAGCTAGGACTCCTGTGATGAGATTTGTATCCTACAAGAATAGCAAAGGGGTCAGGCACAGTGGTACACCCACTCAGTCCTCCAGAAGTTGAGAAGAAAGGATGGGGAGTTCAAGCTTTGGTTACAAAAGTGAAGAATGAACACTTTCTTCACCGTCTGTCTGTCTGTCTGTCTGTCTGTCTGCCTGCCTGCCTGCCTCTCTCTCTTTCTCTGTGTGTGTTTCTTCCTGTCTCTGTCTCTCTCTCCATTTTCCTCCCTTTGTCTTTCTTCTTTCTCTTCAGTGAAATAAAGCAGCCAGCTGATAGCTAGGAACCAAGTCTATCAACATCTTAACCTGGGACTTCAGCCTCGAGAAAATGCGAAGGCACATGCCAAGAGTTTAAGTCAGAAAAATCCATGACATTTTGTTACAGCATCTCTAAGACACTGAGTATCATAGAATAGAGTCCAGGCATAGCACACTTGTCATTTGGGATATAGGTTATAATCTCCTAGACCCAACACTAGAATGAATCCTCCCCTCAAACAGAAGCCCTCGGAAAATCTAACACTAAGCTTCCCTCCCTGTCCAGTCTCTTGTGATGATTATGCTAATTCATCTAGGTTACTCTTCAATAAAACATATACATTCAATAATACTTAAGAGGTTTTTAAGACTTTAACAAGATGATTATTTGACGTCAAAATCACTCAGCCCTAAAGGTATGACCCCTGCTTAGGGCTTTCTTGGGAGACAACTTGACACCATCACTATCACCCTGAAATAAGGTCAAGCCTTCTGCAAGGCATGAGGGTGGATTACAATGAAGAGAAGAGAGGCAAAGCAAAGGAATTAAAAAGTCATAGAAAAGAAGAGACAATGATATTATTTGCAGCTGATAGGACTGTCTCCCTGAGAAGCCACAGGAAGTTCCTAAAAGTCACCATATTGCACAGCTCACTCGGATGAATACTTGCAGAACAAAATATTCAGAAATCAATCATTTTCATAGATAGCAGCAAAGGCAGCTGCAGAATACTTTGCATAAAGGTCCCAAGTAGAAGGACAATAAAGACTGGGACATGTCTACAAACAAAACCAAGAGAAATGTTCAAGACATGTTTAAAGAAAACTTAAAACTTTACTGAAATTTGTAAAATGTTGCAAAAATGATATCGGAGACGTCACTTCGTTCTCACTGCACCCCAGGGTACTTATAAACCTCAAAAAATTCTGCCTGCCTATGGTTTCTTTTTTTCTTTTTTTTTTTTTTGGATGTCTTGAATGTTCTATTTTTGGGGTTTCTCTCTTTTTTAGCTACTGTGAGTGGGTTCCTGTTCATAGCAATCAAATGAGTAACTCAGCCCGGGCTGTCTCTCTATCTCATGGGCTTGTGTATCCTGCGTCTCCACTCTGCCCCTGTGTGCTCGCTCCTGTATCTCCTTCCAAATGGACTTTTACAGATTCTCGCAAATAATAATAATTTCATTAGTAATAATAATTTTTTAAAAAACTTGAATGCTTTTTTTCAGCTTTAACTTATTATACTCTTCTTTGAGCTGCAAATCAACACCATGTATTAAGTGGCTAAAGTCGCATGATCATCAATTCAAGTTCTCAGAAGAAAGACCCTGATTGATTGATCCTACCTTGGGTCAGGATCTATTGATCTAAATGGATGTGACCATAAACAGCAGAAACCCATGGTTTGAGTTGAACCAGGACCAAGTGCCGATAAGGATCTCATGATTTTGCTAGTAGAAATATGTATATTTTACCTATTTCATTTTAAATTATTAATTTTTTTCCAGCCACATCACTGTGGTGTTTTGAATAAAAATGCCCCCACAGGCTCATAGGGAGTATCACTATTAAGAGAGGTGTAGCCTTGTTGGAAGAAGTGTATCACTGGGGGTTGGCTTTGAGGTTTCAAAGGTCTCTCTTTTCCTGCTTGCTTGCCAACCTAGATACAGAACTCTCAGCTCCTTCTCCAACACCAGGTCTGTCTGCATGCTGCCATGTTTCCCTGCTACGATAATAATGGACTAAATCTCTGAATTTACAAGTCAGCCCAAATTAAATATTTTCATTTAAGAGTTGCCACAGTCAAGGTGTCTCTTCACAGCAATGGGAACCTTAAAACAGCCACAAAGCAAGATTTTTATCAGCATATTGATGTCAAGGAACTACCTTCTTATGGCAGGTTAAGTTCTCCATGGAGGCCTGGCCAGCTTACAAATCAAACATGGGCCTATTTTCAACACTTGGGTGCTAGGGGTCCTGCCTGAGGTTCTGGTGATCTACCCACTGCAGTCCAAAAGCAGAGTATCTTCTTGCCTAGCTCCACTGTGCGAGTTGCCAGCAGTGGGGCTGCATTCCTGGGGAGGGTCCACGTGCGTCTCCCAGTTGCTGCTTTGCTGCCAGTGTTCCCTGATCTACCTGTCTCTATCCCACACATCTATGATTCTCTCCCCTCCCCCACCAGCCTGCCTGCAAGCACCCTGTCCTGCCTTCCAGTCATGGCACCATGGGCTTGATCATAACAGTTCAGTGGATGGAACATAACTGAATCAGCACTCATTGCTCCAAGCTGCAGACACCTTGTGGCACACCCTGAGGGGCTCCTTCTTCTTTCAGGATGAATACTACATCCCACAAGAAGGAGGCTTCTTGGCCTGGAGCCACAAGCTGCTTCCTTTGCTATGCGAGACCTAGACCTCAGACACCACACATCCAACCCATGCTTTTGGTGGAAAGCAAATGTCTCACCGCCACCCCAACAGTTGGAGCTGTAGATCCACGTGAATCCTCCTAGTAAAAAGTTAAACTCATCCCTAGGGCACAAAGAAAGCAGTTGCGTGCTTGCTCTATAACTGCAATGGAAGACACATGTAAGAATCTCTGAGAGACCTCTCCAAACTTCATAGATCCTTTACTTTCCTATCAGGCTGAGGGAGAACTTCCACACTCTTGGGGACATCGGAAGAGCCGCTCCATTGGCATATGCTGCTTTACAGAGTCGCCCAGGAGGCAATATCTTCCTTAGAACCAGGGTAGCCTCCAGCTGTCAGAGCCAGGACATACACCATAAGAATAGGGCACTTCCTTTACATAAAAAAAAAAAAATCAGAGGATCAGGACAGTGGCCGTGCTGGGAGCATAGCTACAGACAACGACAGCATTTACATGTGCATGTATTGGGGTTCCAGCTTACTTTGTAGTAGCAGGCTTAGAGAGCCCTGGGAATGACATCTAAAGCCATCTAATTCCTGTGACACTCAGACCCCCATCTCAGCTGCTCTTTATAGTGTGTATTCTCAACTATCTTCTTCTCAATGGAGACTGGCCCATCCGGAATCTCACTTAGTCGCCATTGGTTGGCACTGCAGAAATGGTCCTGTTTACTCTTCACTAGCTGAAGTCATCCCACATCACTCATCCACAGGCCAGCATGTAAGTGTGCACACTCAGACACATTGTCCCCTCCTCTCACAAGTGCTTATGACCCACCCGGAGTCACATGGCTATGTCCACAGAACCCATGGTGCCTTCCTAGAGCATAGAGCATTCTCAGGTGCTGGGTGAAATGTCCCTTCTGTTTCAGATTCTCTCATAGCAATGTTCAAATGAGCAACCATAAGCAACATAGATGTTTGGTGCTCCTGGTGCTTGCTGTGCAAGGCCAGCTCACAGTCACACCCTACCAACCTGTATTTGACTCCGGACGCCGTGGAGCCACGCTTCCCATGAAACAGACTTTTTTGCTATCCATGGGAGCTCTCTGAGGCATATGAAACCATGTGCCTGTAAGGTTTGACCTGGAGAGAAATTGGGCATCCTCTCCAAACTACAGATTTTGATGAACGAAGTTAACCAGTAACAAAACAGCATGAGCACTGAGGAGCCTGGAGCATGTGTTTGCTGCTTGGAGCTACACAGGTACAAAAATGGCCCTGGTGGCTTGAGGCAACTCTTTGTAGATCTAAAATGCACTTGCTGAGCGCATGTGGGTGACATTCTAGCCACAGATGCACGGCCCTCCCATAACCTTGTGGGTTATAAACTCTGAATCTCGGACAGTCGAGGGGACAGACTATTCTTCCATGCTAAGAAAATCCAGCCACACCCTGTTGGCAGTTAGCACCCTATTAACAAGACAGGCATTGCCAGGTTGAGGATGAATAACTCCACCGTCACAAGTCACTTGGTTACACCTCTAAGCTTGAAGAATACAAGAGACGCCAGGCTGGTAGTTGCCTTTAACCTTAGGAACACTTTCCCGGCCTCGTCTAATGGGAAAAATAAAGGCGGACACGTGAGTCACTCATCTCACCTCCTTTTTATTACAACATCAAGGAAAAGAGTTGCAGAGGAATTGTAATGGAGAGAACCTGATTAAGCTACTCACAATTTCATTGTGTACACCTTCCTATAGGGGCATAAATACTATGGGTTTCTGTACATGCATGTCAGGTTTGCAGCGGGGTGTATGCTGTGCGGATGACGCCTCTCTAGGGTCTTGTTCTTTTCGTCTCTTGATGGATGGTGGTTGAACTTGGTGTCTTCGGATTGCCTAGGAAGCAGCTTCCCCACTAAGACTGTGATCCGGCCTTTTTCTTCTGGAATTTTCTGAACTGAGACTGAATGGCCACAGCCGCACGCTCTGTCTCTGGTGCATCCATGTCGATGTCAAATTCTTCTTGGACTTTCTTCTGCCCATCTGCATCACAAAACAAAACAAAACAGAGATATCAGGTGACCACCTAGCTGAAAACAGAAGCACAGGCAGCAGTCTAGATGTGTGAGGCTGGTGGCCTACCACAGTGTACCCTCAGGTACTCGTTCACCTACCCCAAGACAGGGCCCTGTTTGAAAAGCAAAATCCTGGGAAGCATGGTGGAAAGTTCCAGACACTCGGAATCTGCAGAGCTCTGACTATCTGAACTCCACCCTTGGGCAGGAGGGTGAAAGTCACTGACACGGTCTTGACAGTTTCTGTAATGCTAGCTGAGGGTCACCGTGTTCAGAGCTGGCAGGATGATGTTTTAGATCCTCGTGTTGCTAGTGAATTTGCTCATTGTTTTCCAGGCTCCAGCAGTGGTAATATTCATAACTAAATGACGCTATTTGACCATCGCCATAAGATATCACACTTCCATAAATCATACAGTGTGATCCTGCAAGGCAAGTTGGGTGGCGTGTCTATTAAGGCAGAGATGCCAGATGGCTCACACTGACAAGCCAGTACTAAGTGACAACTTAAGGTGATGGTGCCTTTGTGCTGGGAACTTCCTAAGAGGGGATCAGAAGTAAAAATAAGTAAGCAAAATCCTCTTGCCAGAGAAAGGAGAGGGGGCATCTTTTTATATACTCCAACCCAATGAAGGCTGGACATTGGACTCATCAAAAGAATCATTTCTTGTTGTTTTTGAATATAGACACTAGGGCCCCAGCCCAGACTCAGGGAGACTGTAAGCAGAGACAGCTTGTTCATTTCCCAGCTACCCAGACCCCAAATAATCACACAGAAACTGTATTAATTACAGCATTTCTTGACCTATTAGCTTAGGCTTTTTATCAACTAACTCTTACATCTTAAATTAACCCATTACTATTATTCTGTGTATTTTACCATGAGGTTCGTGGTTTACTGGTAAGGTTGTTGGGTATCTGTCTCCTTTGGCATCTCCCTGACTCCACCTTCTTTTCTCTATCTCTGCTTGGAATTCCCACCTTATTCTATTCTGTGCTGCCATAGTGCCGAAGCTGCTTCTTTATTAACCAATAAAACACATTCACGGCATACACAGGAGAATCCCACATCAGGTGACTTCTTAGGTAGTTGAATGGAAGTTGCCCATAAGGGCCAGATTGCTCATTTGTTAATCCTAGGAAAAGGCCAGGTTGTTATTCCTTTTTAAAAGAAAGTTAAGTTGAGACAAAAATTCTTAACTACAGAGAAGGTAGTCAAAAGGAACTAAGGTTAATGCAAGCTAGAGTGTTGATTGCCTTGGTGGGTTACTTAGTCTAGGGTTAGTAACCCACCTAGCAGTTCAGTTATTCCAGGGTCCTAGAGAGGCACTGTCTGTAAGATATGAGCTGAGAGAGAAGAAGGAGGCCATGCTAAGTTTGTCAGAGCCTCCATTTATTAGAGATGGGGTACAGCTTATATAAGGTAAGGAGTTGGGGGTGGGCACAGGAGCCTGGGCTCTTGCTGCGTGGTTCACGTTGGTCACATGGTCCTCGTTGGTCACGTAGGCAGGAGGTTATCTTCGGTCAGGTCACTGTAGGCCAAGAAGTCATGAGTTTACACACCTAGATCTTTAGATAGTTTGGAATGTGGGGTGGGTTCCGCGAACAGATAGCTCTCCATAAACAGCCAATTTGGGTGTGGGGTAGGCTCTGTCAATAGAACGATTCCTAACACAATTAAGGGTGTGGAGTTCTCTGCAGATTCCCCAGGGTGATGGTTCCTGTAATAATCCTAGGAGGAAATTGGCTCCTGACACTAGAGACAGCAGCAGCTCCCACCTTCCCTGAACCTATGCAAAAGCCTCCCTACCACTCCGGACTTGCATATGGAGCAGAGAGACTAACTAGATAAAACAGAGTGTGAAGGGGAGGAGATAATAGAAATGACAGATGATAAATATAGATAATAGATAAATAATAGATATATAGAAAATAGGTAAGATAGATTATCGATAGAAAGATGACAGCTAGATAGGTAGATGGAAGATAGATGGGTGATAGATGACAGATAGATGATAGATAGATATAGATGATAGATAGATAGATAGATAGATAGATAGATGATAGATAGAGATAGAGATAGATAGATAGATAGATAGATAGATAGATAGATGACAGGTAATGACAGATAGACAGACAGTAGGTAGTAGATAGATGATTGATGAGAGATATGCAGGAGAACCCACACTTGTTTCACATGCCATTGGCATGACATTTCCATTGCAGATCCTTAAGCAGGCTCCTCTCAATTTTCTTAGAGACTAAGCAGGTTCTGCCTAGAGCAGTCCGGGCACTCTTCCATCTGGGAGCGAGTGATCTGCCTCTGGCCTTGTAAGCCTTGTTAGTGTGATGGGTTTGTGACCTAAATCAATTCACTTTTCTTTTTAACTCACTGCCATGACTGCAGGAGCTGAGACTTAAGAGTGCATTGTACAGGAAATATTGAGGGGCATCCTTCACGATCCATGTGGCAGAGAAGATGGTGGAAGGCTTTGGCTACATTCCTCAGGGTCAAGGAGTCATTGGCATATTGATCCACACTGCAGTGAATATGGAGGGCAGGGCCACAGGAAATACAGGAATTGCCTGCAACCCAAGCAGATGATGAGAAATATGAAATTAAACTAAAAGATAAGAATGACAGATATGCAGGAATCCTAACTCTGGACTAACGTTGACACTGTCTGCCTCTGTTCTGTGAGTTGCTATTTCTCACAAGAGTATTATATGTCAGATCCTTCCCTCCAAGAGGAGACCCGACATCCATTGCAAAGTCATGGCAATGGGGGAAATTAGTTGCAGCTCAAGGGAGGTTGGGAGAGTTTTTTTTTTTTTCAGATTAAAAATGTTTCTGCAGCCCACCGATTTTGAAAGCCTGATCCATCTTCTCTCTTTTGTAATAATGGGGAAAAACAATAATTTTATGTTTTGACAAATGATAAATGAAGATACAGAGAAATAGGTATACTTAGGGAATCCAAGATGCAGCAGTAGGACAGGTCATAAAAATCAATTTTACAATTAC
Organism: Microtus oregoni; assembly: GCF_018167655.1. Classification (NCBI taxonomy): domain Eukaryota; kingdom Metazoa; phylum Chordata; class Mammalia; order Rodentia; family Cricetidae; genus Microtus; species Microtus oregoni. The sequence goes on from NW_024543082.1 coordinate 30,760,880, forward strand.
ATCTTAAACTAATATCTCCCACCAAAAGTGATTTATTGATCCCACCCACATCTGAGAAATATTACAATGCTTTCCAAAGCAACTTCTGATATTTAAGGGCTTGTCACTTTCTGTTTACTTCAGAGCCTTGCCTTCCCTCAGGGCAAGTCTACATTGTCACAGAAGAAGTCATGAGTTTCATGTACCAGGGACCAGAGTGATGGAAAGAAAAGGAGGAAGACAGACAGTTCATCCGATCTGAGAGCAAAGAGTTGGTACCAGTGAAGGTTTTGCAATGGTTGGATGGGGTTCTGACAGCCAGGACAGGCCAGCTCTGAGAACCAATCAGCAACAGCAGAGAGGGCCACAGAAGTTGGGGAGTATCACACCTGGGTCCCATCTCCAGAGCCTCTTCCATCTTTGGAACCTCCCAAGGTCCCCTTTGAGTGTCCTGAGTGATGATGACAGCTCAGAAGCAGGGTGACTCTGAGGAGAACCTCCCTTCATGCCAGAGCAGAACTTAGGGCTCACTCTGTTTTTGCTTTTGATGTCATAGACTCTCTCAATATTGTAGACAGGAAGGCCAAAGACCCTAGGGTTTGTTTCTACATATATGATATTCATTGAAAACACACTATATGTGTGCGTGTACACATACACACACGCACATGCCTGCATTGTAACCCCCTGTAGCCTTTATTATCCATCATTAATTCCATTACTCTAATTCTTTCTTTCCATCCCTGGTTTGTCTTTATTGCCACCCCCTTTTCCAGGGTGTGAGCCTGGGAAGGAAGGGGCTCTTTTTATCTTGTTCCAGCAGCTCTCCTAAGGCCTGACACCAAATGGGTGTTCAATTAGCAGCTGCTGGTTGTGAACAACTCTATCAAGTGAGCACACACTTCTAGCGTGAGGTCTAAGACACTAGCATGCCCTCCAATAGGTAATTTCTATTGGCCAGTGGATCCTCATTCTCACCTCCCACCTCTATCATGGATTCACAATGGGTCTCTAAGGAAGTGTGGCTAAGAAGTGTGTGGTTAAAGCCACGGTGGGGCCACCAGAAGTGCACGATTCACAGATGATGGAAGATGTAAAGACAGGGATGTGGCCACGGGAGGATGGCATAGGAAGGACCTCAGAGAAGAGGTAGAGAAAACCGGGTACAGCCATGCAGACACAGATACCCAAAGAAGGATCAAGAAGGCATGGGTGTTACCTCCCATCACTGACCTGAGGGCCTGGGACCTGGAAGAGGGTACAGCAGAGAAGGCCTGGGTGAGGATAAAGCAGTCTAATCATCCCCGCTGATAAGGGGAACTGTGTGCTGATTTCTCAACTCTACCCCATGCTAGACACTGGCTGCCACTGTCATCTGGCTAGAGAATAAACAAAACACATGCATTTGTTCCCTCAGTGCCCTTAGCTCTCCACACCAGTCAGACCCTCTTGGGGGGCACTAGGGATGTGGAGCTCAGAGTAAGATTAGGGGATGCTTCATTTGCTGTGACCCAGGGGAAGGTTTTTTAACTGCCTTGGTTCTTGGTTTTCCTTTTTGTTAAAATATAGACATGAAATGATTTCTTTTTCTACCCTCCAGTGTCACGGAGTGATGAACGGCTAATCCCTCCAAACCGAGAAATTTCCCCAGGAAGGAGGCAGGGAGACTCAGAAACCAGTGCAGATCACAAAGCTCACCAGGCCCCTCCCCAAACTTATAACGGCAGAAAACAGTTTCTAGGGCAGGAAGGCTCTTCCATGGAGCTGTCTGGCAGGAATATGGTTTTCATGGGTTGTCACTCACGCTGAGTGGGCTTTTTGATGATGCAGCTGCCTCTGAGTCACCCATGCTGCTGTATGCAAGCCCTCATGCATGCCTCTGCAGCAAATGCAGGAGACGCTGGTTGACAAAGCTACACTTGGGTGGACATGTTTTCTTTGGTCTGTCTTTGTGGTCCTGGGGTGAACAGATGCTCATTTGCATCTTCCCGTGTAAGATTACCACACAACAGAAGTTTAGATCAGAGTGACATTAAGGATTGTCTCTATCCCCCGTTACCCCAAGGTAGGTCTGTAGCTAACACAGCTCTGGATTTCCTTTTTTGAACTGGAAGTCAAATCACTTCCTTCCCTGGCTACCAGCTGTGCAGATCAAACCTTATTCCAAGTTAAACTGTAATGTAGAAAGCCTTTGGCTATATGTGCCCAGGGATGCAGGGGCAGAGAGAGAGGGTACAGGCAAGCAGGAGGCATTTAAGCCCTGGGGTCTCTGCATCTACTTACTGGTGTGATTCACAGGTTACTTGTGCACTAATTCAGAGAAAAACAGACATGTGCCATCATGGATGCTTCATGGTCAGCCTAGGCAGCTAAGTATGTCTAGCTTGCTACAGAAATGCCCCAGCTGTGTGATTCGAACTACGGAAAACATATTCAAAACACAGTCGGTAAAGGACCAACCATTCGTGCCACCCAGCGCTGGTCACAACTCACAGGCCAGGGGATATAGAGAGACTGGACACTGCAGAGGGGCCCACCCCAGCCACCATAGCTAGGAGGACCTTGAATGGCAGGGGTCTCTCTGGACAGCTGTTCTTTCCATGAGAGGGTGGTATGTCTGTTTTAGCATCAAGTACAAAGTGCCATCGTGCTTCCCACCTGGCAGCGCAACCCTCTCCTTTTATCTCTATTGACTGTCTCATAAAGATATCTGAAGGTCTGGATCCGGTCTGGGTGGACCCTACCTGACACTTTTATTTAGGATTCTGATGCCTGAATTGGAAATACCCTACACGAGTCACCTCCAAAGGTGGCTTTTTATCACTCCGAACTAGCAGTATTTTTCCACAACACTCCAGCCTAGGATTGCACAGACATTATTTGGAGTTCTGGAAGAATGTCATTTCCTTCTGCATGGGTAATAAAATGCTGAATCTGATCACAGAGTGGTCATGAGTAAGGGCATGTCCACACCACTCAGCAGACTCTGTGTAAAAGTTCGCAGCTCCATCAGAGAATGAAAGCAGCACTGACTTCCTGGCCATTTGCTCAAGAAAACAAAGGCTCCCATAGCCACAATGTCTCCTGTGAGCAATGGACCATGATCCCCACCAACCCCACAGACTTCTACTCTTGAGTTTATCACTTAGAAGACCTTGTCTCACAGGAAGTAGAAATCAAAATTTACCAGGCTGGACAACTGACATTAACTATTACAACATCTACCTGGGCATTATCTATCTACCTATGGTCTGTCTATCTGTCTGTCTGTCTGTCTGTCTGTCTGTCTATCTATCTCCAATTTCTGTCATTTATTTATTTTGTCTATTTGTCTGTCCATGTGCCCATTAATTCAGCCATTTGTCCATCATTCCATCCATCCATCACTTCACCTATCTGTCCATCCATCCACCCACCCACCCACCATTCCATTCATTTATCTTTCTATCCATTCGTCCATCTGTCTTTCCATCTATCTATTCATCATTTATCCATCATATATCTGTCTACCTATCACAATGCATGTCCTCTCTTCCTCTCTCTTTCATATGGGGACAATAGGGACACACACATACAGACTGACAGACACACAGACCAAAGAACATAAAGCTTGGAAAATGACCCCAGCCAATTAAGCCTTTCCCTCTAAATAGAGACTTTATCAAACTAGCACAACATGTCACAGAAACCTGCAAATGTCACAAGCGTCATGAAGAAACTACTCTCCCTGAGTGCCAGGATGTCTTGTGCTTCTGTTCTACCCTCTAAGGTCCACTTAGAAAGTAACAGTCCCAGTCAGCTTTATACTTCACTCCACCACAGATATTTCTGATGCTGCTTTCCTGAAATGCAGCTTCATCTTGCAGAAATCCGGGCAGGTAGTAGCTCTGCAAATGTGTCTGGCCTTGTCATGGCAGCATTCCAGTAACCCTGTCAAAAGACCACATTCTAGCCAGAGTCTTTGTTTATTGGTCCTAAACTAGGTTCTCCCTCATGTGTTTCCATGGGTTTTCTTATATAAACCTTTTGATGGCGAAGGAAAGAAAGGCAATCTCATTTACAAAGTTACGGAACTGCTACCAACTGCAGAAAATCCCAAGCGTATCTCAAGCCTCTGGTAGTGTTATGAAGACTCACAGCTCAGCTTGCACACTTGGATTCTAACAGACATCAAGCCTGGTGTGGCAGTGGCGGTCCTTAGGTCTGCCCATCTACCGTCAACTGGACTGGATGAGTACCCTATGTTAGTCGGGTCACTGTGGCAGAATACCACAGTTAAGACGTGTTTCCTGTCATCTGGAGAAACCTGAAACAGGTATCAGCAAGGCTCGTTTCTCCTGGGTCCTCTCTTTTAGCCTTCAGAGAGCTGCCTTCCCACAGTGTCCCTGGATGGTAAAGAGTATCCCTGTGACTGCACACTTACAGTCTCCTTCCTACAGGACCCAGTCCTGCCGATGACCATTCACCCTAGTGGCCTCGATGAGTGCTAGTCACCTCCTTACAGATTCTGTCCCCACATGTAGTCACATTTTAAGGTACAAGAGGTCAGTGCTTCAAACTGAGCTGTGGGAGAGAATCACAACCCAGCCTATGACGATCCCTCACCTGACTCTGGGATTAATGGGTTTTCAAGCCCCTCTGATATGTGGTTTCTACATATGCACATGCTACCATGGGGAATGTTTGCTGTTCCCGTTGTACAAAGATTGGAGATAACCATGTGTCTAGCCCACCATCACCTGGTGAGTGCATTCCAAACCCAGGTTTACTCTACATTGTGTGGGTATGTGGCAATGCCGCACTATTTCTGCTCCATGGATGTAGGCCAGGATGATGGACTCCTGCATATGGTAATTAGCATAGCTCTGGGAGAAATCACAACCTCAGAGCTCCCAATCTGAACACACGATTCAACCAATCAGCCTGCAAACGTCTACCAGGCTGACCAGGTGCGGTTTGCCCGGATTTATTATCTCCTAGCAGTGGGTACACAATGAGCTGTCGCTGTTCTGAGGACTGGAGTGTAGCAGAGAACACACTCGGGTTCCTGATTCCCAGAGGAGAGCAGAAAATAGATAAATATGCTCATTAAAAAGTAGAATTTTAGAGCGTTCCAGAATCAGAGCAAGGTGCCAATCCAGACAGGGAACTGTGGTGTATGTGTGTGTGTGTGTCTATGTCTGTGCGTGTGTGCCTATGTGTGCATCTATGCGTTTGTATATTATGTCTCTGTGTGTGTATGTTTGTGATGTATGTGCGGGGTGTAGGAGTATGGTGTGTGTGTGTGTGTGTGTGTGTATGGTTTTCATGTGTGGGATGTGGGAGGTGGGCAGTATGTGTGTATGGTGTGTGTGTTCATGGTGAGTGTGCATGGTTTGTGTGGTGGGGTATAGGGGGTGGGGGTGTGTTTGTGGGATATGTATATGGTGTATGATGTGTGTGTATGTGTGGTGTGTGGTATGTGGTATGTGTGTGTATATGATGTGGTGTATGTGTATCATATGTGTGTGTGAGAGAGAGAGATGGCTTATCAGGTAAGCCACCAGAAAGGGATGAGGGGACAGTCCAATCCCCTCCCAAGGAAGAGAAGCACCAGCAAAATTCTCCATGGCTTAGAAATGACAATTTAGTGAGCTGTAACCCATCCCTGCAGTCACAATCTAAGTAGCAGACTTCAAATAAGAACATTAATTCCTTAGAAATTAACAGCTGTGAAAAGTCACCCAGAGCATGGCAGAGCTCTTCCGAGATCCCACCCTAGCTCAAGGAAGAATGAGGAGTTTGAAATAGAGCAGAATTCAAAAGTATATTGTGAGATGGGGTATATGGGGCACAGAGGTGGAGCAAGGCTTAGTATATTCAAGACCCCAAGTTTGATGCCTACACAAACACACACATACACACACGCACACACACACATACCCCATATTCACCCCTGACCTTCAGAAAAAAAACCTCTTGAATGCTTTGTTTCTAGGTTTATGATAACATGATTTCACCATCTCCTGGTGCTAGCAGCAAGTCATGAACGCACAGTTTTCAGTTTTAACGCACCCACCTCCACGTATATGCACACACACGCATGTTAACACACCCCACACTGCATACACCCCATGTATATGCACACACATCATGGAAAGGCTTCCATTTACATAATCACAGCTCTCCGCAGTTTGAGCTTTATTTGACAGAAACTAATTACCTCCTAAGGCCTAATCCTGTAGATCAGAAGTCGGTACATAAGCAGTAAATTGGGATATAATTGTCCTGAGTAGGAGTTTCCCTTCGCTGGGAGTCGCAGCACATAGCGTACTATAAAAGGACTGAAATCTTAGCACTGCATAAGGAAATAACAGGAATTTAACTTAAGCATACCCTGCAAGCGGGGTATGTGAATACCAGGGTTCACGGGATGCCCAGCATCTTTCAAACTATAATATTAACTCGAAAGAATTAGTCTATGACTTGTGTTGCCCTTGATACAATTAAGCAAGTCCACACAGAGCAGTTGGGGGATCTGAGCTGAATCCACACCTCTCTCTTACCAAAGCCTTAGGGAACACAGTGTGGGTTCCTTTCTGAGGACCCAAACCTTACCCTTGGGATAGTGAAAGTCAAAATGACAAAGAAAACACACAGGAATTGGGAGCTTTAATTCCTTAAGCCTTGAAATGGATGAAGACATACTCAGACAGTAAGACAGCCAGTTTGGAGAAGATAAAGCCACCTTCTTCCTCAAAACCGAGACTAATAATAAGAAATTTATGCACATAAGGGGATTACAGAGCTCACACTGAACTCTGAGTACTGTATTTTATGAAGTCCCCATTTTAAAAAAACGACAAAATGTTCTTAAAAGCTGAAAATAGGGCACACAGAGATCCAAAGTGTCCCTTTGGTGAGGCAATGAGAAAGGGCCATTCCCCAGCTGAGCAGGAGGTGTGATCACAAGCCACAGAGCCCCTGCTGGCCCCTGCAGCCACCTCTGTGTTTACTGCACGGGGGCAGCTGGTGTGAACGATTGCGATTTCCTGGTCTCTGCAGCGAGCCGAGACTAGTGTGCAAGGTCGAGCATCAGCCACAACAGGCAGGTGACTTCCTGCTCTGTGGTTTTCCGTAGATCACACAAAAGCAGGGTCCCCATTCCTCAAGCTCCCCACTTCCCAGGAGAGCCCCTTTTTGTACTTGCAGCTTTTCCTGAGGGAGAGTAATTCTTTGTCCTAAAATAGAGGTACCCTGAGACCTGCTGTCCAGTGCTGAGTGGCTTGGCTTTTGGAGGATGAGGAGCCTAATTTGGTCATGTGAAAAGGACAGTTTACTCTGGGCTTCCCGTGACCACCATCTCATGGAGCTGTATCTGGCTTACGTAACCTCGCCTACCCCATCCACAATGGTGTGTGTGCTCTTATCTAACCAAGTGTGTGCAACTATAGAGGCACTGATTGAAAAGAAAGATCACAGGATCGCATGTCCCTCAAGTCCAGTCCCCCAAAATCCAATCTACACATCACTCAAAAATAATTTTGCACTTGAAAGGCAAAACTCATTTCTAATCATGCTCATTTTTCAGATCTGACAGGACAAAATAACACCCAATGGTGTGCGGGCTTTAGACACAAACATTGATTGTCCACACACACCCCACCCTTAGAACTTGAAGCCCAGCTCGGGTTTCAGACAAAGTGGGTTTCCCTTGATGCTGCTGCCTTCTTGGCTTGTAGATGCCCTTCCTGGGTCCCCAGAGAGCCAGGCCACTGGATGCTCCATGTCCTGATCTCTTCTTGAAAGCATACATCCCACCAGAGTTTATCCCAACCACACTTTTCAAGAGCTTGTCACCAGGCAGTCATACTCTGAAGTGACAGAGATTAAAGCTCCTGCCTCTATATTTAGGACACAGTATTCGTCAAAACTATTCCTTTGTTTAGAAGAAAGCAACAGCTACAGTCATGCACACAGAAGTAGCGTGGCCAGGAAAGAAAGGGTGGTCTGTACATGCTCTGAGGTCCCTCCCTATATGGGAAAATGATATGAACAGGAATCTGGGTTGGGTTCATACAGGGACAAGGACTGAGTGAGTGTACATTGCTTTAACCAGGCAGACTGGATCACTACTATTAGGGACGACAGCTGGCTGGCTCATCTAGTGTGTTCTCCTTTGCTTTCCTCCCTGCACTGAGGAAGCTGAACTAGGAGAATCAATTCCTGGGAACTCTGCTGAGCAGGTCAGTTTCAGCCAGTGTGTGCACTGCCGGAACACAAGATAGAAGGAGAATACAGGCCTCAGGTAGAGGCCAAAAATGTGAGAACCCCACTACAGCCAGCGCTAAGATCCTGATGTAGGGGGTTTCCCTGAGGAAGCACAGGGGCGCCTTGTTTATTGTCCTTTGTCTAGTGCTCTGAGTTAGGATGCCTTAGGAGCCATAAAGGCTCCTGCTAGATGACCCATCACTTGGATGACCCTCGCTCTGCCCCACCCAGGAAGCTTCTCTGTTTCCTAGAAGTCCTGTGATGTGTGTGTGTGCCCTGCCATGAAGCACTTCCTAAGGTAACTTGCAATGCTGGCCCCTCTGATCTTACCCTCGCCTCCGGCATCAGGGACGGGAGGACAGAAACATCATTACATAAAGAAGTGGTCTGTGCTTTGACTGGAGAGACTGCAAGGAGAAAGAAGATGCCAGAACCTTTAGGGGTGAAGGGGAGAGCATCCTGAGAGTGTCCCTCCCCTTGGAGCATATGGAATGAATTGAAGTCCCTTCTCTACAGATGTAAACCAAGGAGATGGAGGACCACAGAACAGAGGTACCTCCCTTCCATCCTTCACCCTCCATCAGCACCCCACCCTGCACAGCCTTCCCCATAAGACAGCAGCCAGGACAAAAGTGCTCAAGAACCTCAGGGGCAGGTGCATGTTGTGACATCTGCTAAAGCCTCTGTTTATTCTCTTTTCTTAGATACAAAAAGTTGAATTGGAGACTGAGTGTGTGCTTATCCAGAAGAGAGCTTCTAGCATCCCGACCACGGGGTATGGATGTACAACTATGTTCTCGCTGATACCATATGAACAGGAAAATTTCTCCTTGTATCCTTTTCCCCACCGCCCCTGCCTTATGCTGACTGGACTATGAATGCAATGGCCAATGTTGGGCAGCCATGTTAGACCACAGAGGGGAGAGTTCTTAACCTGAGGAAGAAAGAACAGTTGTAGAGACTCTCAGTGCCCCTTGGAAGATACTGACCTCCAGACGCCCTTTGATGAGAGAAGAATAATCTTGCTTATTATTTAAGCTGTTAATTGGGCTTTCAGCTTCCATTGGTGACCCTCATTTCTCACACATACGTCACAGCCAGCGTGCAACACACCTGGACACCCTGGATTTAAGGTAATAGTGGATACCCAAAGGCACACCACAGTGGGTTATTTTCCCCCCTTGCGTTTTCTTCTTCTGTGTTATCTGCTCACTTTCTGATGTGGGCGGCCACTTCTCCACAGTGTTGGCATTCTAAGTACTTCAGTTTGAGACCAGGCTGAAGGTGCAGCACTATGATCCCAGCTACCCCGGAGGATCAGTTCAAGGACAGTCCAAGCACTTTGACTTTAAGACCTTGTCTAAATGAAAAGCTGTTTTGGAAGGGGCCATAAATACATCTTAGGAGTAGCATCCTTGCCTGGGATTCCGCCCCGAGTGTCAGGCTCTGGGTTCTATCCCGAGTACTGGAACATCTTCCATGATGCTTCATAGAGATATTTCCTTTGCATCTATACCCTTTGCCAGCCACCAGCTGCAGGCAAGGCCCCCTTGGTGTGATCTTCTCCTCTGCAGAGTACAGCAATCCACTTTTCATGTAACAACACATTTTAATCTCTTGAAAGAGCATGGCTCCCCCAGGACTTGACTACGGAAACAGTGGGCAGGGCAGATGCAGCAACTAGGAGGAGGGTTTTCCTACGCTGTCACTGATTCCTTTCTCTCTACTTTGGGTCCCTTTTTAAATCATTTCCACAGCTTTTGAACCATCAGTCTTTCTCCCATCCCTGACCCTCCCAGGTATCAAGTGTTCCTTGTCATACAAACCGCACCTATGTCTTGAGCTCCCGAACTTCCAGATGCGAGCTCGCCCGAGCAGACACCTCCTTTGTTTTCGGTAGGAAGAACAGTCAAATACAATCAAAGCTGCCACACACGTTAAGCCTGAAAAGAGCCTCACTGATGTACACCCCGGAGTCCACCGAGTGTCTGTAACTCTCCCCCATCCTAGTCCACAGACCGCCTGACATGAAAGAGGAAAGGAAGAAATCAGGCAAATAGGATACACGCCCCAGGGCTCAGAAGAAAAAGAGGCTCTGCTCATCAAAATGTTGGAATCAAACCTCAGTATGACAGATAGCATTGCACCCCCCCCCAGCCGGAAGTAGCAGGCAAAACTCAGCCTTTCCTCTCCCTCCCTACCCCCTTCTTTTTGATTAAAATGCTTTCCTAGCAGAGCGAGCTATCCCCGTCATCCTCAGCTGATAATGCCTTTTCCCCTATGGCTTCCACTGCTGCCAAGCCAGGCTCTATCTCATAAGACACCTTTGTCCTGGCTTTCCAGTTCTGTGCCTCTAATCCAGGCAGACAGCTGTTTTCTTTGCATATTGTCAAAGATTGCTGTACTGTCTTTTTTGGATGCAAACAGATGAGCCTGCTGTGTGTGGAATTCGACTTTAGGTGCAAATCTCTAAATGGAATTCTGAAAGAGGACCTGCAAAGCAGTCACAGGCAAGCTCATCAGGACTGAGTGGACTGAGCAGAGGTACCCTTTACCTGGGACGTCACCAGCCTCAAATCTCATGTGCTTTTGAATGCGTTGATGAAGCAGAAGGCAGAAACTGGCACCACTGTGAAGATGTCTGCCCTCTCCGTATATTTTTAAAACAAAAATCATGGATGAATATTTGTGTAATGACACAGAAAGGACAATGATTGGAGTTGGATCAATACTACATGTTTCTATCCATGAGAAGATGTGCGTAAACTACCAGAGATTGTCCTTGGCATCTGAGCATCACACTCTGACCTCCATGCCCACATCTGTGGCCTCCCACTACCCTGCGTCTGAAATGAAGACATCTGACTGCTGTCTGCTTGCATGGAAGGCTGACTCCAGAGCCCAGACAAACACTGGTTCAGGGGTTGGAAAACACTCCTTAGAGATGGTTCACCTGAAGCTTAAGCTTCGTTCTAGTTACCGGGAGTGCAGTAGGCCCAGATGGTATAAAAATGAAGTAGAAATGAAACCTGGGCTTGGGAAATGGTTCAGGAAATGAAGAGCTTACCTTACAGGCATGAAGACCTGTTCTGGATCCCCTGAACACACCCTGAAACAAAAGTCAGGCAAAGTGGTGTGTGCTTGTGATCTTGGGCCAGAGAGGTGGAAACGGGCAGCTCCCTGAGGCCCACTGGCCAATCAGCCTAGCTTACATGCAAGGGGAGGTCTCGGTCAGGGATAGAGGCCCTGTCTCCAAATATATTAAAAACAAAATGTAAGGTAGACAGTGCCACAAAACCTGAGGAATAACACTTAAGGTCATCACTTGGCCTAGACACACACACACACACACACACACACACACACATTCATACTCACACACAGGTACACACATACATATATTATTTATACTAACACACAAAAATAAATACAGTAAACTAAAACCCAAGAAGAAATGAAATGCTACTCCACAAAAGGTGGTCCCTGGGCCTGGGAAAACTGACTGTGTGGTTTCAGAGTTGGCCTTAAGCAGCACCTAACAATGTTCTGATAACCAATTCCAGGAAGCTTCCCCAGGTTGGTGAACTCCGGGCTTCTTTCACATCAGGGCAGGTGGATGAACATGGAGAACCAGCTGCTTCAGCCACCATGCAAGGTAACCAGCAGGCAAGTGCCGCGGAAGCACTCTTACAGACCAAAACAAAAACACGCCCATTTCGGTCCCTTCATGAATTCCAGAAAGAGAGAGAAATTTCCATCATCAGCTGCTAGTTAGTTTTTATTCTCACCTTGACCAAGCCTGGAGTCACATAGGAAGAGGGAAACTCTTGGGGACTGCCCATATCAGTCTGCTCTACGTCCATGGGACGTCTTGATTGATGTTGGTGAGGGTGGTCCAAGCCTACTGTTTGTGGCACCACACCTAGCACACCTAGGAACATGGGCGTGAGCTGTGTAATAAAACCAGCGGAGCATCAGTCAGTGAGTTACCTAGAACCAGCATGTCTCCATGTTTGTTTTTGTTTGCTTGTTTTTTGAGTCAGGTTTAAATGGGCAACTTCCCTCAAGGATGGATTGTGCCTGGAGGTGGTAATCTCTTTCCATGTAGCTTTGGTCGTGGTATCTATCATGATGACAGAAAATAAACTAACATATCAGGCATGTGATCCAACCTATATTCAGAGGTTGGAGAGATGGCACAGAGGTTACTGACTGTTCTTCCAGAGGACCGTGGTTCAATCTCCAGCACCCATGTGGTGGCTCACAACCATCTATGACTCCAGTTCCAAGGGATTTAATGCCTTCTTCTCACCTACATAAATGATGCATGCATGTGGTACACAGACACGCATGTAGGCAAAGCATTCACACAAATAAAATTTAAAAACTTAAACACATATTTTCCAGCTGATTGTTAAAACGCCATCTCTTGAGGCACTGTAATTATCAACAGAGGTAATAGGAGCCTTCCTGCCTAGATCAAAAGTGTGAGAAGTGGGAGAGGACATATTTGGACTGCAGGTGCCCACGGGACAGCAACTGGAACCGGCAAGGGTTGCAATTGAGACAGAATTCTTTAAAAAACACCTGACATTAGTGCATTATAGAATGGAAACATTTCCCAAGAGCGGTTACAGCCCACCTTTCGCAAGAGACATCCTAAGCTGAGCCTAGAAACATACAGTGGGGAATTACATTTCACTCACTGTGAATGACCAGGGTGACCTATGGGGCTGTGTCAAACCCAGACACATAATTGGCAGGATTTTGTGGATTTGTTCAACTCTGAAATGTGTGAACAAAAAGAGTGAAATTTGTATCTCTGTGTGTCTCACGTCTTCTAAGACCTTAGCTTCCTTGCCCACAAGCACATCTAGCTACTAACTTCAAAATTACACTCTGCTCTTTCAGACAGAGCCATAATTTAAGTGTCAATAAAAGGGGCAGATGATAATCTTTCGACAAGTAATTCTCACTGGACACCGGAGACCAGAACTGAGGCAGGCAGAGTGTGGCCGCTTCAGGCACATGCTCAGAAGGCTTAGAGCCGAGTGGCATAGCCTTGACTGACAGGGAAAACAGCTTCAAAATTGCAAAAGATAATAGGAATATTCTGGCTGAAAAACAGCAGTAATTTAATCGTAGGTGCTCATATCATCGCCATGGGAGGAGCCCCCTCTATCTGTGATGAGTGGGACTTTGTTGTCTATACCTGAACTCATCTGAATGGTGGTCATGGATCCGCCCTGAAAAACTGGATGCAGACCAGAGTAATGTCCAAGAAAAGGCACCCTTTTACAAATTCAGCAGTCAGCTGCCTGGAAATGCAGTTTTTGCAATAAAAGATCGGATTCTTATGCGTGCTGCCATGGTCTCTGTGAGTTCGTATGGATTCTTATGCGTGTTGTCATGGTTTCTGTGAGTTCGTATGGATACTTATGCGTGTTGTCATGGTTTCTGTGAGTTCGTATGGATACTTATGCGTGTTGTCATGGTCTCTGTGAGTTCGTATGGATACTTATGCGTGTTGTCATGGTCTCTGTGTTCATATGGATTCTTATGTGTGCTGTCATGGTCTCTGTGTTCGTATGGATTCTTATGTGTGCTGTCACGGTCTCTTTGAGTTTGTATGGATTCTCATGCATGCTGTCACGGTCTCTATGAGTTCGTATGAATTCTTATGTGTGCTGTCATGGTCTCTGAGTTCGTATGGATTCTTATGCATGCTGTCATGATCTCTATGAGTTTGTATGTGTACCAGTCCTGTCGTGTATAAAAGGCACCGTCTCCTTAAAGTCTTCCACTGCCTCTCGCTCTTACGATCTTCCTGCCTCTGCTTCCACATGGAACCCTGAACCCTGGTGGAAGAGGTTTACTAAAGACGCCTGTTTATGGCTGAGTGCTGCAGGCCTTCTCACTACCTGCAAGCTGTCTGCTTATGGGTCTCTGTGTTGACCGCCTACCGCAAACAGCTTGTCTGGTGAGGGCTGCGTGATGCATTGACCTATGGGTGGAACAGGAGGTCATTGGGGAGTTGTTCTAGTGCAGGTTTGAGTCAGACAAAATTCCAGCATGGAGAAGAGAAAAGAGTACAAAGTCCCACTCAAGAAGCCCTTTGTGATGGACAGCTGCTAGGGGAGGGTAAAGCGGTTTTCTTCAGTGGAGTGTCACTGGGTTTATCAACACACTCCTGGGCAGGCCCCGTGCTCAGGAAGAGCTGGCCAACACAAAGCAGATGCCATGATAGCAACTGTGTGTGTGTGTGTGTGTGTGTGTGTGTGTGTGAGTGTGTGTGTGTGTGTGTGTGTGTGTGTGTGTGAGAGAGAGAGAGAGAGAGAGAGAGAGAGAGAGAGAGAGAGAGAGAGGTGGGAAAAGAATGCACACATGCTTGAGTGTATGTGTCTGTGTGTGTGCATGTGTATGTGAGTGGTGGGAGTAAGATGCTTGTGTGTGCATGCATGTGTGAGTATGTGTATGTGCATGTGTGTGCATGCATGAGTGTGTGTGCGTGTGTGTGCACGCACCTGTGTGTGGTGTGAGTGATGGTAGAAGAATAAAATTTAGACCAAATTCTCCCATTTTCCCATTTTTGATAAATTGCTTACAAACTATTTGTCATTGTGTCTTCACTGACAGCCCCAGCTCGGCATTCCCTATCCCCCACTTCTTTCCCCTCCACTGCGTCTGCCATGTCTCTTCTTGGGCTCATATCTAACATTCCTTTGATGCATGAAAAAGAAAAATAAAGAAAATTCAGGAGCTGGGAAATGGCTCAGCAGCTAGAGTACTTGCCACACTTGCAAGACAACCAGAATTAAGATGACCAGAACCCAGATAAAATGCTTTGTGGGTGTAGAGGCTCCTCTATAGTGAGCCTTGGAAGTTAGAATCAGGATCCCCTTGGTAAGCTGGCTAGTTAGACCAACCTTGGCACTGAGATCTAAGCTTGAGACCTGAGCTTGATTGGTGGAGGGGAACTGAGGAAGGTTTCTGACATCAACCTGGAGTCTCCACATGCACATATACATGCATGCACACACGCATGTCACCATACATAAAACATAGATACACATATGAATGCATGCATATATCACACACATGGATACATGAAAAGAAGGAAAGGAGAATTAAAATATTCTAGAGTGTTCTGGGAAAGACGAAAGCCAGTCACAAACTCATAAAGTATCACAATGAGAAAGGAGACAACATTGTCCCCCTCTGAAGACAATGAAGACCAAAGGGACGCAATGGTCTATCATGGGGGGATCCAGAACAAGTTCAGTGGCATGGCATGGCAGGGACAAAGGAAGCTTTGGATTCTGACACATGATCTCTTTGGGTGCCAATCAAGAGTCAGATACAGTGGTCTGGCCAGGCCTCAGAGCAAGCAGGCTCAGCCTGCTATAGTCAGGGTAATAACCAAAGGAGGAAAGAGGGAGTTGAGAGCCATCTGCTGAAATGTACCTGCACCGGAGAGGAGGCGACAGTATGGTGAGAGCAAACCCATGGACGGACTAGAAGAGGTCTGAACATTTGTCCCTGAGAAAGTCTTAGGAAATGGTTACAGAGCTCAGAGAAGCCAGGGCTCTGGCAGAGACCAGCAGGTGCCTGATAATCAGCAAAGATAACATCAAAGCCATCTCATCGTCATAGCTCACTACAAAAATCCCTTCTGTTTTATGGACTGGTGAGAAATTGCACCTTGCTGAGCACTTATCAATTCAAACTGCCAACGGGTTTATGTCCACACTGATACATGGCAACCCGAAGTCCAAGAAATTGCCAGCTAACTGTGGTCCGAACACGTTGTGATGCTGTGTGGTGGGGGTGGGCTCTGTTGACGCACATAGAGCCTTCCTGGAGACAAGTGGCTCTGTAAGATGGCTGGGATGGAAGGGCTGGAACAAAAATCACTCTGCTCCCATCAGCATTAGCTGCAAAGAAATATCTCTGACATCTGAGGAGCCTGTTTCCTAAATGAATGCCAGAGCATGGTTCAATTTTCAGTTATCAGTGGCGTCTGCAACGGTAGAATGATAGGGAGGGGAGAATGTGCTTAGGAACAGAGAAGAGGCAGTCGTCACACACAAAGCCACCACTGGGCATACATGCAACATAGCCTCAGACTGTTAAGACTGTTTTCTAAATACCAGCACAGGGCATACATGCAACATAGCCTCAGACTGTTAGGACTGTTTTCTAAATACCAGCACAGGGCACACATGCAACATAACCTCAGACTGCTAGGACTGTTTTCAGCTAATCTATGGTCCTCGCAGATCTCAACAAAAAAGGGGAAAGTTTGCCTGACAGGAAAATCAGGTCCAGACTCCAAAGGAACCTCAAGAGTTCCTAAGAAGCAGCTCATATTTAGTTACTGGGAGGAAGGTAACTTCCAAGGGAAATATAACCTTGTGTGCTCGTGTGTGAGGTATATGTGTGGATGCAAGCACGCACATGTGGAATATGTGTGGATGCATGCACACACATGTGGAAGACAGTATATTATTTGAGGTGGGGTCTCTTTGGCTCCAGACTTAAGAAATAGGACAGACCAGCTTACAAGTGAATCCCCCAAACCCTCCGGTCTCCACTGCCCAGGGCTAAGAAAAAAGTGAGTGCCACCAAGCTTGGCTTTTTTCCTTTTTTACATGGGTTCAGGGAATGGAAGTCAGGCCTTCATGATTGCAAGGCAAGTATTTTAGTGACTGGGCTCTCACCTGGGAAATACAATGTCTTAAACCTCACTAAATGAAATCTAGCAATGTGCAAATAATGAGTCATTTTATTAATTATCATAGTGATAATGCCCAAAAAGATGTGATAGAAAAAAAATCACCCCAAACAGTCTACCATGAGCAGAGGACTGTGCAAAGTTGGAGAGATTTGAACACCTATCTGCAGAGGAACAAATAGCGAAAGACAGAACTGCAATAACAATACTAATAAACCTTCAAATTAATGACGGGAAAAATCAAGTTAATAAATTGCTCATTTTCAGTTCACTGACCACCTCTGTCACTGTTTGAAACTTCAAGACATCGTTTATAATAAAAGAGGTCCTATTCCTTCTTTTCTCACCACGGTATAGAAAAACACAATTCTTAGCATCATGGTGAGGAGGAGGGACCAGGTTAAAAGCAGATACGGTTGATTAACAGAGAACTGTGGCCATTTATTGTGCCTTTAAGCTGCAGATCTTTCAGTTTAATGAGAAGTTTAAATCAAGGTTTCAAAACTGAAGCAGCCAAGAAGGACTCGAAGGAGAGCAGATGGCTCCTCTATCCTCCCCAGCAAGGTCAAGGCCAATGTTAACATCCCTTCCCTTAGCAGCAGACTGGGAGAGATGAATGCTGAATACACCCTTGCTCAGCCTTGTGCACAGGAGGCTTTGCACAGGAGGCATGGTAGTATTCACTGCAGCAGCCAATGGTGCCCCTCCCACTTCCTTGTGGGCCAGCACAGCTTACCCACAGATCCCTGCAGCAGGAGCAGGCTATGCTCTCTCTCAGCCCATGGAAGGCAGCTCTCCTAGAAGCCTGTGGTATGCTGATTGTGGGCCCCTGCCACAGATACTGAGTTCTCTAGGCATACATGGGGTTTGGTCGCTGTGGTCCTCAGTCACAGATGTCTAGAAGCTGCTCTTCTTTTCCTCCAGGCTCTGAGGAACCTGACCTGCTGGGGCAATGTTTCTCAGATGCCTGGGATCCACTAGGGTCTGTTGTTTGGGCTACCTTGCTCCTCTGTTCCTGCATAATCCCTGCATAAGTGGGGATGGGAGCTCAACAGGAATGCTAGGAATGCTCCGTCATCTGCACAGCCACAGATGAATGCCCTTGGGACAGCAAGATGTGGCCTTGCAAAAAAAACCTTTCTTTAAGTGTATCAGGCCAGCCAGGAATATCATAGAGTTCAAACGGAAGGATGTCAGTCAGGCCTGGACCGGCTGCACCTGCTTTTGTGCTTTATTTGTGTATAGATAATATCTATAATCATCCCTGTTTTTATAGATATTATTGTAATGAATTCACCAATTGCAAACATCATGCAGCACACACGGTGCACACGCATACACTCAGGCACTTATACACACTCATTAAATAATGTTAAAGAAACATCACGCAAGTAGATTAATGTAGTCTATTAACACGCCCATTCCCAACCCCAAACATCTCAATAAGCTTTTCATGGTTTGAAAAGCCACTCAGAAACCATAGAACTTTACCAAGATTTCATATTTTCATGATCAAGCATATATTTATATGCACTTATCCACAAAAAAGAGAGAGAAAACATGACAGAGCTAAAAGTAGAAAAGCAATTAGCTCTATGTCCTCCTCAGACTTTTGTGTTCTTTGCCTGCATTCAGCCTTGCTCATCACCTGATAACCCTCTTTGTCACCTTTCTAAATTTTATACTAGACCCATGCCTGCTGCGAGAGCTCCTTCCACTCCCTCAGCCAATAGCATTTAAGATACCAGCCCACTTGGGTGTTGTCTTTTTGGCTTGAAAAAGCAGTGTTTAAAAAAAAAAAAAGAGGGGGAGCGCAGGGCAGAAGTGCATTGTGGGAAACTAAGCATGGACCCTGGGCCCACACAGCCATTCCTGTGTCCTCTCTTCCCTGGCTCTCCAACCCTCTCTCTCTTCCTCCTGACAGTGGCTCTAAGGTGTTGGTTGGGTTTTCTAGTTGGTGGCCCTAGCTGTTGTCAGAAAACCTCTTTATTCTCTTCCTTCCCTCTAACCTGGAGCTGCCACACACACTAGAATGCCTGGTAAAATTTTGATTTCAGGTGTAAAATGTTTTTGGTTGAACTATATCCCCAACACTGCATGATATGCATCCTAAAAATGTTTTTTTAAGTTTATCTGAAATTGAACATTGGGTGAACATGCTGTACCTTGATTTGCTAAATCCTGTAACCCCACACATCTCTGCGGTGTTGCAGTGGTGCCACTGTTCCCAGAGTCCTGGTAAACACCCCTAACACACCACAAAATCTCATGGCAAGTCTTAGATGGCACACTCTCTCCTCTGTGTTTCTCTCGGCTCTGCCACACACCTTTTCAGATAGTCCCTTCATAGCAGAGGTACTTCAGAGTATCCATTCAGAGTTCCCAGTGTTCTTCTGGGACCACAACAGGTATATTTTCCATTACAGATTGCTCATACACACACACACACACACACACAAACACACACATACCTACACAACAAACACACACACATACACACACAAACACATACACATACAAACACACACATACCTACACACACACACACACACGGCTACCTTACAATATTTCATCACCAGCTCTGATTAGAGTGTAGTACACAGTAGACAAGAGAATATTGAATGGACGGATAGATGAATGAATAAATGAAGAAAGTAAAAGAAGAGAAGGAAAGATACACAAGGAGAGGGGAAGAGAGGGAAGGATGCATAAGAAGAGACAGGGAGAAGAAAAGAGAAAGGTTGAAGGGCAGTGAGGAATGGAAGGGAGGGGAGAGGGGAGGAGATGAGAGAAGCAAAGTGGCCCATCTGAAGCCCTCTTCATCATGGCTCTTCATCAATGACTGAGATAGCCATGAACAAATGATTTTTATACATGTGGCCATTCTATATGGCTAGCCTAGGCCTCCTCAAAGCCTGGAGGTCCAAGGAAGCTGCCTTTCTTATATAGCAGCTGGCTTTTTCCGTGGATGACCCCCAAACAGGAAAGCAGACGCTGCCAATAGTGAAGCTGAACATCACTTTGTGATGTGGCATCCACTTTGCTAGCTTCTCAGGGTCTGATGAATTGTGTAGCTCACCCAGATGCAAAGTTTGCTGGGTGGTAATTGGTAGCCATCTTTAATCCACCACAAGGTGTGATCCAAGCAAGAAATCAAATAAAGACACAACCAGCACCTTCAGGGATCCAGCAGTCTCGGCCAAGCTCATTAAAATAAAAATAGCAGTCAGGCTTCTGCGCCTCATTTGGGAAATTAATGAGAACCCAATTAATATTTCCTTCCATTTTCCTTGATTTGGTGTTTTCCTATGCTGAATGCGTTTCTGTTCTGTGAGCTTTTCAGTTTCTTCTGGGAAAGCTCTTGTCTGAGTAGCATTCGATTCTGGCTTAGGAGCCACTTGTACCTCTCCAGGGAGAGTTCTCTGAGGGCGGCAGGAATGATGTGTGGGGATCAACTTGACCCTGAGCTCTGCAAGCACCAGGCTGTATTGCGAGTGTTTTGTCTATCTAGGTGTGATCAATAGCCAAAGAATTAGCATCCAAACTTGAAGTTCAGTGATCCTCTCTGCTTTCTCAAGTTTATTGGCAACCCTCTGTACTCTTTCCAGTCACCCAGTCAAGCCTGGGTGTGCCTACCAACTCCACCATTGCAATAAGTGTGTGTGTGAATGTGTGTGTGGTATTATATATATATATATAATCATGTTTGTATGTCTATGTGTATGGCATGTGTATCTCACAAGTGTGTGGCAGCTGCACATGCATGTCTGCACACATGTATATGGAGGTCAGAGGTCAATGTCTGCTGTCTTTCTCCGTTACTCTCCACCTTATATTTTGGAGACAGGGTGTCTCAACAAACTTGGAACCAACCAATTCGGCCATGCTAGCAAACCCTAAGGATTTCCCTGTCTCTGCCTCAGTGCGGGGGTTAAAGGCACACGCTGCAACACCTAGCTTTGACATGGATACTCCGCCTCCAAACTCAGGTCTTCATACATGTGTGGTAAGCATCTTACTGGCTGAACCATCTCCTCAGTCTCTTGCTTGATTCTATTTATTTATTTATTTTGTTTGATTGTTGAGCTCACTTGGTGATGTTTTGCACGGTCTAGGAAGATACACAAGGGTCCAAAGTGAATTTCAGGGTTTGGGTTTATCGAGCTGCACACTTTGGTGCAGTTTTCTGCATGAATGATAAATCATTTTTACCACCCATTTAACTTCATTGAGTTAGTTGTTAACGCCTAGAAATTTGTCGTTATGTTGAATTAAGGTAGCAACTTAGCAGTGACACAATGAAAATAAATTCTGACATGATCATTGTGTGATTGCTTTTTCAAAAATAAAGTTTAGATATTATGTCCATCGTGGGCTGGCCTCATGAGCAGACAGCCAGGCTCTGAAAAGCCCTCCACCCAGAGGATGTGGTTTGATGTTCTGCTTAATCATTTTAAACAAGGACAAATTTCCATGCCTCACTGAGACCTATGGTGAATGTCACTGGCCTGGTCCTTCGTGAACAACAGAGAGGGAAAGAGGGGTGGTAAGCAGAGCAAGCAGGAATAAGCTTGCTGAGGTTGTTCCTACCAGAATTGGAGCCTGGGTGGACTTGCAGGACATTCAAGACAAAGCCTGCTCTATGTCTCCCATGGGTTCTGCAATAACCATAAGAACTATGTGGACACCTGCACACCCCTGCCACCTACAAGACAAAGTCATGGTGCTGGGGCCAGCCCACTGGACTCGATTTTAGCAGAGTGCCAAAGACTCCACCATCTCATTTTGAAGTGATTCTTAAAAACATGATTGACACACAACTTGGTTCTCAGCCTGCCTAAATCTAATGAAAACTGGTCACTTTCTGAGTCAGGAAAACCCCCTTTTAGGGGAGAATAAGATTGTAGAAATTGAAATATCATTTCTTGATCGGATAGAGTAAATATTGAGCCTAGTCTTCCTGATTAATTAATATTGATCAGAAACTGACTTGTTACTCCTTGTGAAAGCTATAGAAGCTAATCACTTAGTTGAGAGAAATTTACATAAGCTCCCAACAGCCCCCAAGAGCTTTCCTCAAAGGTCTATTTAGAGAGCTTTCTCTTACAGTTTCTGAGCCTTCCTTCCTAGAGCCTGAAACTGGAGTAGACCAGCTTCCATCTGCCCCTGGAAACACTGCGGTGGCCAGGCTTGCACCTAGTCCTGCACATTAGCTGGGAACACAGATCTGGCCCATGAGCGAGACCCACTGTCAAAGAACAGCAGACACTGTAACTACTGAGAGCTGATACTGCAGGGGTACCCCAGCATTTCCACATGCCTGTTACTCCCTGCCAAACCTCCCTAGTGTGACTCCTATGCATCTGGACCACCTTATCTTTACATAGCCTAGGCTGGAACACAAACTGCTTCTCACCTCCAGGAAACTGCTGCCTGCAAAAATCAATTCTCTAAATAAGATTAGGACTGCTTCACCTACCAGGGGTGGGGTTGGGGAATGAGAAATTTGCAAGCACACAGGTAATACTATTTCCATACAACTTATGGGATCAGATACAGAGGAGGAGCTGGTCTGCATAGGGTGCCTGCTCTGGCCCAGCCACATCACAACCGAAAATAAGGCATCATCTGACCCCAGATGAGAAGAGAAATCGTAGTCAAATCCCAGAGCAGACCAGTTTGGGGTGCAAAGTTCGGGAGGGACTTCGTTCTGTTCTAAACCTTATGGAAAAAATGAAATTTAAAGCAACCAAGCCACCATCTGCTCTGCTTCCAATAGCCCTTCTGTCTACAAAACTAGTCATCTCATTTAAAAACGAGTGCTGTTTCATAGACATAGGTGGTGCCCAACCCTAGAGCCACAAATGAAAGTCCATTGAGATGTCTAAATTATTGCATTTTTCTTCATTTGACCAAATAATTCATAAATGTAGCTTGAAGCTACTGTCTCCTGTTTTGGAAAGAGCTTGTCAATATCTTCCCAGGTCATGATATCGTTGTGGGCTTAGAAAGATCTCTAACAGCAATCTTGAGCATCATTTATCACTTCAGGTTGTCATTAATACACATGATGTGAAATGTAGTTTGATATTCAGCTAGTCTAGTCTTCTTATACCATGTTCAATGTCAAAAGGGAAAAGATGGAAAGAAAGGCGAGAGGAAGGCAAGGAACAAGGAAGGAAGTTGGTGAGGGAAGGAAAGAAAAGAGGGAAGGGGGAGGGAGAAAGGAAGGGAGGGAGGGAGAACAGGGATGAAGATGGAAGGGGAGGAAGAATAGAGGATGAGGACCGCACCTTCCTCTATATGGTTAATAACATACCAGATGTACTCATTCCAAAGAAAACCAACATCGAGTTTCTCTGAGATGATTCTTGTGTTTCAAAGTCACTACACTGCTCAACCCAAAGGGCAAAACATCTCTTTAAAATTCCTTCTGCTAACTCAGATCGATGGCAATAAATCCGGTCAGCACTAACCCCTGAGACAACCTTCACAGGGAATCAGCCACTCGTTCAACAATGCTACCCGTGAAGCAGGCTTCCTTGCAGACCTTGATGGCTCAAAGGCCTGGCTTAATAAGCAATTCCAATTTCATTCTTTACCCATCTGGATCAATATTAGAAGCAACCTTGGACATCCATCTTTTCCTCCCGGAATACAGATTCTGTAGAGGGCTCCGAGCCAATAGCACAAAGGACTCATCCCTGAGTCTCAGAAATTCTCAGTGTGTGTGTAAATTAACTGTTTCAAATAAGAAAAGAGAAGGAAATGGAACAAGAAAAAAGCTTAGATAGAGACCAGAGTGTTTTGATTTTCACCCCGCACGCTGATGTTTTTTCTTTTGTTTGTTGTTTCTGTTTTTTTATGGTATGCACAGCTGCACTCCCCGTCCTCCTGCGGGGCTCCCCGCTTCTGCAGGACAGGTTTTACTACAGCAGCAGCAGCAGAGAGAAAAGGCTCAATGACCTGGGAGATATCACACACTGTGGAACCTGATGGCTTCGTGGAAGGGAGTTTTCCATAGCCAAGTGCAATTTGGGTTATAAGCAACATAAGTTTCTGAGGTATACTTAAGGTTGTCACTGTCCCTTTTCAAATAAGCTCGAATCTCAGCTGAACTGAGATGTGTGTGGAGTGAGCCCCTCGGTGGGAGCTAGAGGTCCAATCTCTACCCACCTTCCAAATGCATTGGTAGCTCCCCCCCCCCCCCGCCCCCGATTCCTCAAAGCTGCATCCCAGGCGGCTTGGGCCTCCCTGTCTCCACGCCTTGTATAGAGTCAGGCATAGTCACATTACGCAGAGAGGCACCCGGGGTCGGAGACATTCAGTTGCCTTTCTAGAGATCACTTCTCTTCCTCTTGCCTCCTAGGCCAGCCATCCTAGACACAAATGCAATGTCACCTCAGCAGCATCCTCCAACAATGGTCTTCTATCCTGAGCATGGATGTGAGTCCTCTCTCACTGCTTGCCCTCCCCTGCACATGTGAATTCACACTGCATGCTTGTACAAATCAAATAGTGATAGATTCAGCAGATCCTAGGCACAATCAGCTCACATGGGTATGTGGGTCTTGATAACCTGTCATGCACCGAGAACAAAGAAAAGACTGCTGCTGGCTAGTGGGCGACATTAAAATACGGGTGGGGTTAGGGCAAAGAGCACTAGGCATGCATATGAGAATCCCATGTCTTCTTTGAGCCCTCACGCTCAGTGTATATATGTCTATGTGTGTTAAGGTGGCTCCTCAGTCACTCTCCCCACAGGCTTGATGGCAGAAAAATAAGAACAATATTCTCTTATGTACCAGTGGGTGGATTCTCTTGAAGGTAAAGGTAAAATAAACTTGAATTCCTTTTGTTTGGATTGTACTCAAAATAGGCAGAGGACAGAACCTAATACAAAGGAGCGCTTCCCTCATCGTCAGTGGCAGGCCATCATGGAAAGTCCCACCTTCTTCCTGCACATCCTCACAGCTCCCAGAAACTTCTCAGTGACAGCCCCGACCCCAAGGAAGAGGCGCACCTCTGGATTCCAAACCTGAGGTTGTGTTGCACTATTTGCCCTCACTAAAGAAACCCCAACTCCAGGGTGACCCCCAAGTAGTGACAGACGCTGCCCTTCAGAGCAGGGAGCTACTCTCTTCTCTAACCAGGTGGGTTTATCTGCCTTTCCCTCTCCACGCGGAATCTTTAGAAACAAATTCATCATAGCTCAGTAAAGTCAGGAGAATTCTGTCCCAGTTTTAGAAACTCAATTTAGCTTTGGGCAAGCAGCAGAGCCATCCAGAAGGGTTATTACTCATAGATCCCTCCTTCGACGGGAAGTCCCCTCCTCCTCCCCGCAGCTGCTTGTCTCTCTGCTTGTCTCTCGGTGTGGTGTCTCTCTACTTCCATTGTCAACACGGAGATTTAAGCCAGGTCTCTCTGAGTGACCAATATCAGGTCACACATCAAACATGCAGGAAAGAGATATGATTTTTGCAAGAATAAATAGGCGATTAGTACTGAGCTATGGGCATTCAGATGGCATCTGTATTTATAAACATGTTTGGATTTAATTTTGCTGTCTAGACTGCAAAGATCTGTCACTGGGGCCATGAACTACTGTTTCACCGAGGTGGAAAATTTCATCAAGGGCAGTGATTTCCAGGGTCTGATTCAGCAGACGGCCCCAGGAGCTCTGTCCATAGAGACATGGAAATCTCTAGATTATCCACATTCCAATGCCGGGCTGAAGAGATGGCCCCACTGGTTAAAGTGCCTGTTGAACAAGGGACACAGTTCAATCCCCATAACCCATGTGACTGATCCAGGCTTGGTGATACAGTCAGGTATACAAAGTTATGAGGAAACAGGTGAGTCCCCTAGACTCACTGGGTAGCCAACGTAGAAAAATCAGTGAGCTCCAGGGGAGTGGGAGATTCTGTCTCAAAAAAGAAGGTGGGGGAATAGACCCTTCACACACACGTACTTGCACAAGTGAGAGCAGATGTATACACCAAAGAAATCAAAATCCTAATATTAAAAAAAAAAACCCTGCCAACCATAGACTCACAGTGAGGTGAGGTGGGTCTGAGCATTTATTCTTCTTCCAGATGATGTAAGCTAAATTCCTAGGGCCTTTACCAGGCAACTCAGAATCCCCTGTAACTCCAGCTCCCGGGAATCTCTTACCTCTGCCTCTGCAGACACCTGAATTCATGTGCACAATGCCCAACATACACACCCACATACATACACACACACATACACATACACACATGCACATAAAAATTAAAAATGAACAGTTTCAATTAAAGGTCTTGAAATGCGGGGACACTGGGCTTCTGTGAGCTGATGTCTCAGGAGAGAGAGGGGGCGACCGGGACATTAAGAAATGGATAGGCGGCACTTTTTGTGTCCATAGATGCTATGATGATAGTGACAACAAGCATGTCTGGAGATCTTATCCCTAGCTATTAGCCCTCTAGGCACGGCCTTAAGTACCCAGCATCAGCCAAGCCCAGAAGGCAATCCCCTACACCCGTGTTTCCTGATGCAAACCATCAAACCGTAGGACCCACAGATCGCTCCCAAGGTTGTCATGGCCTTCTATTTCAAACAGAGACCTCAACAAAAATCCATATTTAGAAAAAGAGCGTGTTGGCTTGTAAACACGAATAGAGCTCGGAAGTCTTGCTTTGGAAATTGAGGACTGTGACGCGGTTCTCACAGCCTTATGGCGTCTCATGCTGCACGTGTCTGTTCTCGCGGGTCCTTGCTTTTTTAACACGTGTAGGCAGCTTCATTGGGTATTAACTGGAAACATACATTAACATAATAGATCTCCCTTGATAATTGCTCTGACAGAATGAAATAAGTTGAATTTTAATGTGATTTAATATTAAGCTAAAACAGAAATTCCAAGATCCAGAAATTTGAGAATAAGAAATTAAGTAACTTAGATTCTTCAGGGAATTTTGTTCTGCTCCTGGGACATTTTATACGCAGTCTTTTTGGGTATTTCTGGCCTTTGTCCTTGCTCATTCGCAGAGATAAAAGCCTTCAAAAGGCTTACTAATATAATAATAGTGTATCATACACAAATATATGTAAGCAGCTTTTTCTCGAAGTAAAGTATATTTTGTTTATAATAATATAAATTTAAACAGTGCCATCATCCTATAATTATCAAATAATCTTTAATTTCTTTTTGCTACTTAGAAGCAAATCTCTTTTAAGATCTACGCTTATATAATAAAAAGCCTTATTCATAGTATCTTGACTTTTTCCATTTGATTAATTTTTATACTTCCACAAAAGAGGCTCACTCCATGTCTACTGATGAGAACCAACTCTTAATTCAAAAAGTTAAATAATTATTAAACAATTAAAAAATAAAGAATAATTTTTTTAAAAGCTGGCAGAAATTGCAGTTTTTGAATGATAGAAAGGTGCATCTTCCATAAGGGTCAATCATGCCTGTGGTACAAAGCCCCAAAGCAGACATGCCCCCAAAGAACCAGTGACACGTCAAGAGAAGCCAGTGTGTGTACAGGGGCACGGGTCACGGGAGACCTGGTGCCAACCCAGCCACCACCATGCCTCGTCATCAGGCTCCAGGCTATTCAGGTATCCAGGGCTCACACAGGGACAGGAAGCTCAAAGTGTGGGGTAGGGACACTCTCATAAAAGAGATTATAAAGGATGCAGTTGGATAATAAAAGGTTTTATTCCCTTCTTAAAATCGTGTTCCCTCCCAGGTACACCGTGGAATTTTCCAGAGGCTGCACATCATGGGGCATTGCAAAAGGCATGCATCAGCAGACAGGAAAGCTCTGCAGGTCTCTGTCGGGCAGACATCAACAAGAGATATAACACACCCCTGTTCTCTGCACTGGGTATGTCTGATGCTTTAGAAATAGGTAGTTTTCATAAACAAGTGTCCCTTGAATAGATATATAGAATGTTTATTCCTATTTATTAATAAGCAAGCTTTGAAAACTTGCTCTACTTTCACTTCCAGATGAGGGACCATCTCTAGTGAAGCCGATACGCTCTGAAGGTCGGGGGGTCTTCTGGCATACTTAAGGTCACAAGTCAAGTTATAACAACAGGTTGGTGACCGTGAGGATAGGTGGACTCTAAAAACCATAGTCCTGATGCTGTGAGAAGTTGTGGATACAAACTTCAGTTGATGGATGGATGGATATACCTGTGTGACCAGGAGTGTCAGCGGAGGCCTCAGTGAGGCATAGTTCTGACGCCCTTCCTCATTTAGAACCAATAGCGTCAACCCTCCTCCTCCCTTATAGGTTCCTTCTTGCCCTGCCCTCAACTTTCTGATCTCCTTCCAGTGCCCTGCATGCTCCCTCAGACCTGCACAGGAGGCAGAAATTTTCTGGACATAAAATGAGGCATCCTCATGTTCAGGAAAACCCAGCATCCCTCCTTCTCATCCTCCACTCTGATAAGGTCATTGTCACTTCAACAACTCTGGCCGTGACCAGGACAGTACAGCGGGATGTTCTCCCCTTGAGTCTCATTTGTTATCCAAACTTTGATTGGTGGACACCAGCATCCCTTACACCCAGTTGGAGGCAATAGAACTTTTCCAAAAAGAAGACGACTATGTTTTGTAATTCATGAAATTTAAGAACATCTAGAATCTAGCATCCCCAGAGCAACACTGTTGTCCCCAGGTATTGTGTGGAAAGGGGCTCACTATTACATAGTGTCCTCTGTCCCAAATCCAGCTCTTCCAAACTAGTCTTTAGTTTCTATAAAAATGTGAAGTTTATTCCTACAACTGAAGATTGTTCCCAGTGAATCCTGGAGAGAAGGGAGGTGTGTGCTCTCAGCACCCTATGGTTTGATTTCTGGGTGACTCTGCAGTAAAAGCAAGAGCCCTGCCCCAGCACCACCGCAGAGACCAGAGACCGGCACTGGGTTCTGAGTGCTCCAGAGGGCAGAGCCCAGTTCCCCACCCTCCTTCCAGGAGTCGAGCATTTCACAGTTTTCAAAGCACTTATCTCATTTGATCTCATTTTAGCCTCACAACAACTCGGGTGGATTCTCACCAACCCTAATGAAGAAAGCAGAGAACTATATTTGCATTGTAATTAACATGTTGCCCAAAATGGGAGTCCTCTCTTCTGGGAGGGAACCGGCTCTTAGCATCACATTTAGCTTGCTTGGCTTTTCTTTGCAAAGATGGACCACAAGGCTCGCTGTGAGCTGCTAAAAGCCACTCGAAACTAAAGCACTGGTACAAATAGCAAGCCGGCTTGGGTGGAGGGCACGGTTCAAAGTTACGCATGCCCAGGGAGACGCAGATGGGGTTGGGGAGGCAGCAGGACCTTTGCAGCCATCTTACCATTATCTCCCGAAGTCTTGTCTTTTCCGTTGGTCGCTCCAGCGCTTTGTCTCTGAAAAACATTTTAAGAAAGGAAAAAGAAATGATCAGACATATTTAGGACTATCTTCATCTTTTCTGTTCATTCAAATACCTCTCATATCACATTGAGTTCAGAGTTACCATAACTTAGAAAGTTAAAGCACGGTGCTGGCGAGACCAGGAAACAGTGAATCCCGGCAAGCACCTGCTGAAGCTGCCCATCACCTGGCTTGCCAGTGCCCACTGCTGGCTGAAGACCACTCAGAAGCAGCATGAAAAGCCAGATGGTGAGGGTTGTTCATTGAGCATAACCTTATCCAAACAGAAGAAAAGTAGGCAAGACTGCGTACCAACCCCAGGGCTGCCAAGGCTGGCCACGCACCACTGTGTTCTCACACCAGGCACAAGGGACTCTTACGTTCACGGTAGGGACTCTTATGTTGCTCGTTCCTCCCCAATACTTATGCACTTTATCTATCATTGTCTATGCCTGTCCCAGGGATTTCCATTTGTCCAGTTTGGCCAGAAGTATGAAAAACATTATTTTTATACCTTTTTATAGCTATTTTTAATACCATTTTTATTCTTTGACATTTTTGTTCAGGCATATATTAAATTTTAGTCATCCCTAATTAAACTCAGTATGAAGAAATAACTTTTAAGGTTAGATTTTCTTCAGGCTGGGAGATTCATTGAGCATTCTCAAGTTATATATAAAACATACATAAATACATATAAACAGGAAGCCTGTCTCTTCAAAGCTTATTGTGGCCTATGCGGTTATTTTGATGCATGGAGGAATATGCAGCCTGTCAATCCAAGTGTTTGACAATTGTCAGGAAGCGTCAGTTTGAGAAGACAGGAAGAGGCTGCAATGGCTCTAATTTCTAGGAGAAGGAAATGGGGCCGGTAGGTAGCATGGAGCCAATGGTGTCCTGTGGAAATTACCACTGTACTATAACTACAGTAAAGGGGTCTTGGAAAGACAGACAGCTATCAGAAAAGACAAGTCACCAGAAGTGACCACTAAGAAGTCATGATGACATTGGAGTTCATGCATGAGGCCCAGATCAGCCTACAAACAATCTCCTAGGAGGGGTACCAGTGCCCTTCAGTGCTCAGTGTTGTCATAAGGAATTTGGGGGTCATTGGTCAATGATGACTGAGGAACATGGATTATCCGGATTCTAAGCAGTGTAAACCAACAGAATCAATGATAAATATGGATGTCAATACAGTTGAGCGTCCTGCAAATGCTTACTGTCCTGAGGAAATGATTACCTAAGAGAGCACACCGAAGGGCACCCCACCCCCCAGTATGTTACCCACACTTTCAGCCCACATCCTTGCTAAGCTTAAAGGTCAGCGGTGCTGTGCTCCATCCTGTGAGACAACCCCTCTCTGAAAGGAACCGGGAGGAAAGGCGAGATGACAGGAAAGTTCACAGAAAGCTGGCCCCTTCTTCATATTTAATTTGAAACCTTTGGGTTTCCATAGTGATAGGCTTGCCATTGTTCGACCCCCAGCCTGATATCAATTGTTCCTGCCATGGCATTCACCCCTACCTGGCGGAAGCTATAACACAGCCAGACTAATTTAAGCCAGAGAGCAGTCCTTGCCTAGAGCAAATGTACAGGTACCAACAGCCATTTCTTTTTGTCTGTCCTTAATTTGATACCGCTGCTTGTTCTCTGTCGTACAAAGCTGGTAAGTGTGTGGCTCCTGATGGAAACTGAACCACCCGGATCAGGGACGCAGCCGCCACCCCAGGTATGAGCCAGCCCACTATCTCAGCCCTTCCTTGAATAAGTCATAGATGGATGAAGATAAAAGGGAAATTGTGCAGCATTAAAGGTGAGATTTTTCGGGGAAGAATGAAGACAAATTAAATGGGATTCAAGCACAAAGAGGGTGCAGGCCCTGGGCCATCAGTTTTAAATGCCTAAACACCAGTACCTTTCAGGTGCCACAAATGCCACCTAGCTCCATAAAAGATCACATTTTAGAACCAGGGGGAGACTGAATGAGATGTGCACAGGGAAGAAAAAGAGGTATTCTTTCAGGATTTCTAAGATGAGGGTTTTTATGTCGGCTCTTGCACAATGGAAACAAAATGGAGGTGATAGATGTCGTGAGAGATGCCGTCTCAGATAAGAAAATGATCCTGACAGAAAAAAAAAAAAACACATCCCTGAAAGCATCTTGTTTCAAAATCCTGGTGACATTTTCAAGACTGAGTGCAGTGGAGGGTGCCCAGAAGCTTCCAGGTCCCCACAGTCTGGTCCTCACAGGTTTACTGTCCCATTTTATGGGGTGACCTGGGACCATCAGACACCACCAGCTCTGTGGATTCTGACACTGTCTTTAATGAGGTGCATGTTCCCATCAGCCTCGTCAGCCTCACCTTACCCACTATGTCCTAAGATACAGAGCAGAGCTTTGCACAAGGCAAAGCTGAGAAGTGCCGAGCCCGGATTATACCCAGATGCCAGGTACTCTTGTCCTGCTCTTAGCCACTCTGCAAGAATGTCTCTTCGCACTATGTGCCACATGTGAGCCACCACCACAGCTAGGGAAACCAAAGAACGGAATTCATGCCTTAAGGCTAATGTGACCTCATTGGCACCCATGGGGATCAAGTATCGAGAACACTTAGATCATAGAAAGAAGTAGTTAGACCAATAATAAAGGTCTGAAGTGTAGGATGGTTGTGAGATTTTTGAGCTTATATATAGCACAAATACCAGAGTTAAATTATTCTGAAATAAATGACCGTGTGGCTGGAAGAATGGACAGGTGGATCAATGGATAATTGGATAAATGAATAAATGTAGAAGTTAATGGAGGTGCTGGTGGATGGATAGGTGAATGGATTGATGGATGGATGGATTATTTAATAGGTAAATCAATAGATGTGTGGGTAGATGGCTAGATAAGTTAATTGGTGGATGGTTGAATAGATGGATGGATCAATGGGTGTGTTGGTCATTGGATAGATGGATGGATCAATGGATCAATGGGTGGGTTGGTCAATGGATACATGAATGGGTCAATGGCTCAATGAGTGGGTTGTTCAATGGATCAATGAGTGGGTTGGTCAATGGATGGAACAATGGGTGGGTGGATCAATGGATGGATGAATGGGTGGATGGATGGATGAGTGATGACTGATAGATGAACACATGTTAGTTGAATGATAGATATGTGGATGGGCATGTCTGTGAGTGAATGGATGAACAGACAAAGTTTTTCTGTAAAGAAGAATGAGGAAAAATGTTATATTTAATGAAGTAATAGAAACATCTACCCTTGGGAAAGAGGCTGCCATTTCATTCCAGCCCCACTCTCACCCCAAGGCAAGAGAAGAGCTGACTCTTCTCTCCATCCTCCATCAACTCCAACTATGACATCATCATCCTGATACTACATTGCCCACTGAACAAAATATTAAGAATATAATCTATCATGATTACATCAAGTGCTAAAGGAAACAAACACAATGAACAGGCAAACCCTGTTTCAGGAATTCTGTGTCCTTCTCTAAGAAGTCAGAAATGGCTCAATGTATTGTGATACCATTACTGTCATTGAGTTCAAATGTCCATATAACAATATAATATTGAGCATATGCAGAAAGCAGAGACACTCTAGGTAAATATATCTAGCTACAATTTAACATCCCAATTGACAAATTACCACATTGTAAGTCAGGTATTGAAAGTATAGTTTCAGAACAGTCCAGAAAACCAAACACTAGTCTATCTGAGAGTTTTGAGGGCATGTCCTGCCACCTAAATCTGACTGGGTGTCTTTAGGGGACTCTAGAGAATTAGTCAAAGGCTGTGGGCACCGAGAACAGAGGAGGGCTGGTGATGAGAAGCGAATTATTGTCTCTTCTGGAGACAGGGGTGGTGCCTTGGAAGCAAAAACTCAGCCTTCATCTCACCCACATCAAAACCTGTGCCCTTGGACCTCTCATCATTTAGTCCCAGGAGAAGCCTATGGAGTCTGACTATCTACTTTGTCAAAGGTGCTGGACCAGGTGTTCTGCTAATCTCCTGCTCCATCCCAACCGAACAAGACCAGGTTCATAAAATACTCCTGTTTAGGATCCCCTGGACTCTCTGTTACTCACAAACATGGCATCCTGCTCCATAGAATG
This sequence comes from Microtus oregoni, assembly GCF_018167655.1. NCBI lineage: Eukaryota > Metazoa > Chordata > Mammalia > Rodentia > Cricetidae > Microtus > Microtus oregoni. Next base: position 30,794,381 of record NW_024543082.1, read on the forward strand.
AGTGTCTGGGAGAATGACAGTCTCTTTCACCTTTGCCATCTGAAGTAAGCATCCCAGCTACAGAAGGCAGCTCCGTGTCTGCCCTCATTTGGTGCACAGCTCTCTCTTCCGACATGTTAAAGTCATGTCCCTGTCGTCATCTTCAGAGCCTCATGTAGAGAATCAGAGGACCCGCTATGGCCAAACCTTCTACTCAGTTTTGTTGTTACCATAATAAATGGCCAGACTACCAGTTCATAGGCCATGTAGTATTCCTCAAAGACTCCAGTTTTAATACTGACCTTAAGTTACAATTAGGTGTGTTAAGGACCCATGTGACTTCAAAAGAACAACATGAAATCCCCTTTCGCAAGCCCACATTGACAGTTGGATGTATCTAAACAGTCTGATGAGGGGATAGGACAGAGAGCCCTAGACAGAACTGCTGCTCTAGGTTAGCCATCTGTAGATGCTCTTCAAGAAACTTTGACATGAAGTTTTTCTTCTCCACCAATGATCAGTAATAAAAATAAAACACGTAAGAATGTAATGAGCCTTAATTAAAAGAAGCCTAAACAACAGTTGATACTATCAATGAGGCCTGTGCCTTTAAATATTCCTTTTGATAGTTTAATTTATTCCAAGTATCAATTAAAAGGCAAGAGAAGTAGTCTAAAGATACAACTTCTGAAATAATTTTCCTGGACAGTCTTACTGCATAAAGATCTTCAGGATCTTTATATGTGTATACGTGTGTGCATATGTGTTGAGTGTGTGTATGTATGAGTATGTGTGTATGTAGTTAAGATGTGTGTGAATATGGTGTATATGTTTGTTTGTGCACGCATCTGTAAGTATGTGGTATGTATGTATATGGTGTGTGTGCATGCATGTGTGTGCCTATATGTTTCATACATGTGCATGTGTGCGATGTGTGTACATGCATGTGCATGTGTGTGATATGTATGTTTGTGGTGTGTTATATGCGGTGTATGTATATGGTGTATGTGTGTGTGTTGTATACGTGGTGTGTATGTGTGTGTGTGTGTGTGTGTGTGTGTCTTAGTCTACATTTCCCAGAATGCAGAGCCTGAGGCAAACATTGTTCATGCTATAATTTTAGCCAGGGTGATACCTGAGTAAAGGAAAGAGGCAGTAGAAGAGGCATCCACTATGAGGATGCTTCCTCAAGATGGCCATGATTAGATGCAGGTCACCCTCAAGAGCTGTTCAGGTTGTGAGTGAGGATGAGGGGCAGAGGAGGCACAGGAGTTCCAGTTCAGCACTTCTGCCTCTCTGATCAAAAACACCCCACAGAGCTCTGATTCACACTGTCTCTGACTGTGCATGTGCCCGGCTGAAGGGGGGTGGTCCCCAGGAAGGGGGTAGGGAGATAGATATGGAGGTATTTGGTGTGGACAGGCGATGATGCGCTGCAATTGTGCACATGCCCAAGCCCACGCACGACTGTTGGCCACGCAATTCCTCACAGGCAAGGGCTGCTGTGTCACACAAGAGGCAAAGGGCTCAGGCCCCGAGCCTCACTGGGTGAACTGTCTCCAGGCTAGTTGCAAGGCCATGAATGACTGCTTCGCAGCAGATATCCACTGACTGAAAAAATCTCATCAATTTCTAGGAAATAGTCGGCACTTGGTTTATTTATTCACGTACTTTGAGCTAATAATGAATATTGATATAGATCAGGCCTCTTCTAAGCCACAGTTAGGAGCATGCGTATTGACAACACAGCGTCACAGTGAGCAGAAAAGTGCCTGAAACATCATTAACACACTCAGAGACATCCTGATAACATCTCTTGAAAACCCTGGTTACATTTCCTTTGAGCATAATGGACTCAACATCTCGGTCCCCCATCCTTCCCTGAGAACTCACCCACAAAACCACCACACTGAAAGAATAACCACGCTGGTACAAGATGAAGAGCCTGGACTTTACCTTGGGGACCAGATGCACAGGCACACTAAGAAATTCAGTCATCGAGATAGATTCTTGAACACCAGAAAATTTCAGGGCTGGAACTGAGATTATGTCTTTCTGCCCTTCTGCCTCAGGCTCCCGTGCAGCCAAGACAGCACAAATCCCTGCTTTGTGCTTTTCCAATGCAAGTATAAGGTTCAAGACTGCTAGTTACAACAACTTGGAAAGTTATTCCGACTCAGAACAATTGTTAAAGCTGTCATCACATCGTGAACCCTAGCTACAGGCTAAGAGCGAATGCCGCTGCCTCCTGAGTTTTGTTACAGGATTTCTAAACTCTTGAAGCTACAGGGCCACCTGCTACTTCACCATCAATGCCTGCGATATCAGTATGCTATTTGTATTACACACGAGAGGCTAAATTAGCAAAAGCACTGTCATTATTCATGCTAATTTCAGACTTGAGACACAGGCTCACTCTGTCTGAGCATGCACAGCTTCACCTCTAGAATGAGACGCATGCATATCCTCAGGAAATGACACTTTAATACTGGAAGTTTGAAGTGTATGAAATGCAATATGAATTCTCACTGGTCAGACTTTGGGTACGGCCCCCAGGTGGGTACACTCTCCTAGAAAGCAAGCACCTGATAGACTGAGGCAGGAGGATTACAAATGCAAGGCTAGCTGGGTTTACATAGTAAATTATAGTTCATCTTGAATTGTATGAGACCTTGTCTCAAAAGCAAAGACAAAAAATGGAAGGTGGAAAGATGTCTTTGCAGGTAAAGGGGACCTGCCGGGCCTGACGATCCGACTTTGATTCCCCAGAATCCACACGGTCAAAGGAAAGAATCAACTCCTAAAAGTTTTCCTCCGATCTACACAAGTGTGCCATCACACACACACATACACACACACACACACAAACACACACCACAACATAGGGGGAAGAAGAAGAGGAAGAGGATGGAAAAGAAAAAGAGGAGGAAGGAGATGAGGGGAAAGAGGAGAAAGAGGAAGAAGAAGGAGGAGAAGAAAGAAGAAGAATAAAGAAACTTTTAAGAAAAAAAGTGGGAATCTAAATTGTAGCCCAGGATACTCTCTGAAGGTGGGTCTACAGCATTTGTGGTAAATCTGAATTCATTAGCTATCTAGTTTTGTAAGATACCATTTTCCTGGACAGTCATCCATTTCACAAGCCACTTTATTAAGAAACAAGGAGCCCTCTGGATACCTAAGTAAACGGGCCATGCCTAACCTCATCCAGGCTGCACACACCCAGGTCTCCTGCCTTCTTCTCAAACACAAAGAGAGGATTTTATCTGAGTTTGACTTTGGCAGCTTTGGAAAAAGGCAAATGGCCCTTGGAGGGGTTGGGGGCTGGGTTTATAGGGGACAAGGAATGTGTAACAAAGAGCCCTTGACTCACAAAGAAATTTCTTCTCAGCCCTGTTGCCAAGCTCTTTGTGTGGGGAAGGAAATGGGTCCTCATGGACCAGGTGTTGCTTCCCTCAGCGGATTAATTAGGGAATTCCCAGTTAGAGGACTTCAGTGTCATCCCGGCTCAGAAATGAAAGGATCATTTTAAAGGTAAGCTATCAGGAGGTTGGAGAGACGGCTCAACAGTTCAGAGTGAGTACAGCTCTTGCAGAAGATGGAGCTTTCATTCCCAGCACCCACATCAAGTGGTTCATGACTGCCTGTAACTCCCGTGTCTAACACCCTATTCTGTCCTTGCAGGCACCTGCATACACATGCACATGGCAGACACTCACAAAGCATGCATGCACTTTTAAAAAAGGAAACAGATTATGACAATCAAGTCCATTCATTGGCATGCAGAGCCAACGTCAGCCAGCAAATGAGAAGCCACCCTGGACAGTGACTCTTCCAACATCCCTTGTTTTTGCCTTCACTGAGCCAGGCCTGGGCTAGGTCGGAGAGATTCCCCAACTTTGGCTGACTCACAATCTGGAGGGGTCAAAGAGAGAAAAGTGGCCAACCTAACATGTGAGAACAATTCTGAGCCCAGAATACCTAAGGTCAAAGGTCTGGACATAAACTCCTCATTCACAGGGGTTCCTGCCTATCGCCCACTATAACCAGAGGGTTACCCACCAGCTAGGCTCTTCAGTCTCAGTTCCCACACACCAGGGATTACAGATATTCATAGCTGGCCCCTGCTGGACACATGTCAGAGACCTAGGCCATGAGCCCTGCTCTTCTTCAGTCATCTGTGATGGTATCTTTTCAAGAGCCACTACCCAGGCCCATCGGGTAGATGGCTTCCCTGTGTAAAGAGAGCGAGAGTCCTGGTGGCAAGGCATTCTCTAGCATTTCGCCTTCCCTTCCTGGGTTCTGGCCTCTGCTGGTCCCTGGCTACCAAGCAGTTTCAGGAGGTCTGAGGAGAAAAGGGAAGAACCACTCCTGTCCATTGCTGTCATTGTCCTCGTGGCTTGGAAGCTCCTGCTAGCTAGCAATACCACTTTTTATCTCCACCCCACCCCCACCTCCAGCAGCCATGCACTTTCTCTTGTTATTTTCCTCTGTGGAACTGTCTTCCTCCCTGCTACAGAATCTTAACAGTCACATTGTGACTTCGTTAGGGTCTCCAGCTCCCCTACACCAGCAGCATCTTCACAAGCCATCCCTCCGATGAGTCATAAATAAAGCGAGAAGCTCAAATCTGCATGCCATTAGAGCACGTTGCACTCCGAGGCACTGAAGGTTCGGATATTGCAGCCTTTCTGCAGAATCAAAATCCCACACAGGAGAAAAATCAAATGAGAAGCCTCCCCAATTATCGCAGCAAGCCTTTCTAAGAGTTCTTCCCCGCTTGCTTTTGATCCCCGTGTTTATGAGGAAACAAAAAGGCGTGTTTCTGCGGTATTACACTTAATGTTTTATTGATGAAGGACCAGGGGCCTCTTAGATGTTCGGAGTCTAAACGAGCAGGGTAGCAAAGCCTGCAGCGACTGAGCTGAGAAGCCGGAGACAGCTGGGTAGGCCAGCAGGTTGCTGATGAGCGCTTGGGGCCACAGTGATCATCAAAAGCATGTCATTAAAGACACCTTTCCAATCAAAGTCCCCGAGTTTGCCCGAAGAGCAGAAGAGACTTTTATGCCTACATTTTATGACGAGAGGAGAATAGCTTTAATTTCTTGCCACTGATATTTTTAAGTCATAATTCTTCTAGCAACATTCCAAAATTCGAGCATTAAAAGCTCTGCTAATTTAATCCCTAAAGGAGTAGAAATTAATGTCAAAAGAAAACTTCAGCTGGAAAGATATAAAAAAAAATGGTTAAAAAAAGAGATGAGGATTTGAAGTCGGGTTCTTTTCCCTTTGCCATTCTTTCCCTGTGCCCTGGTTCTCAACCCAGAGACACGACACTCAGAGGGTAAAATTTGCCTGGAACACTGCTGCTATCCCAAGCACCTGCAACTGACCTTTGTGTAAGGGAATGAAATGGCACGCTGGTAATTCTGGCAAAAACCTTCAAAGAGACCTTATTTACGAGCACTCAAAAGCTTCCCCAACAAATTCACTGTGGACTCTTAGCTCATAGCTGTGTGCTTTTTAATTAGTACTTTCAGAGATATACACACTTTAAAAAACTGGTACTTCCACCAAAATGTCATTCCTCATATTTCCAATACTTCCACTATTCCTTTTGATAGGGAAGGGGCTCAGGCAGGGTCTTAAGCAGCCCAGGTGGGCCCCAGACTTTCTTTGTAGGTAAGGCTATCCTTGAACTTTTCATCCTTGTCTCTGCATCCTGAGTACTGGGGTTGCAGGTCTGTGACTTGACCACCACTGGTTCTTGTAAAGCAGCATTTGGAAACCACTGTGGCTCGGTCCCCTCCCTGCATTTATGTGAGGATTCAGTCACCCTTAATCAACGGAGGTCTGAAAATATCAGTGTAGTCTAATAATAAAAACAGAGAAAGACTGAGAGAGAGAGGGGGAGGGAGTGTGATAGGGGGGAGCAGAAAGAGACATGGAGGCAAAGAGAGAAGTAAAGACAGAGAGACAGGGAGGGAAAGACGGATGGATATGGAGAGAGAGATACACAGAGAAAGGTAGAGAAAGACAAAGACACCAGAGAGATAGAAACAGAGACAGAAGGGGATATAGAGACATAGAGAGATGCACAGAGAAAGGAGCCAAGAGAGACACAGAAACAGAGAGAGACAGAGAGCACACATCTACTCAACTTTGATTACAATATTGGTTACAATATATAAATATAATTGCTCTTTTCCATTATTCAGCATTAATCTCTTAACTCTGCCAAATTTATAAATTCATACAAAGTACAAATACACAGAAAACATGTCATGTCTGGGGTTCAAGACACCAGTAGTTTTAGGAATCTCAGAATATAGTGAGAAAACAGATCTGTAAGGTTTTATCATCCCAAGCCCCTGAGATTATCATTCTGTGACATTATAGGCATTGTGGGTACCACACTAGAACCTTCTTCATCTAGAGACCACTAGTGAAGGAGGCAAGTAAGAGACACAGGATGGAAGAGGAAGTGACCATAAGAACACAAAAGGACTTTTCAGGAGGATGTAACAGTCAGCACCTCAATGATAAGACTGCAGACATGCCAAAGCACATACAAGGGAAAGAGGTGAATGCCAATATATATAAATTATACATTTGAAGGCCTGGCTTAAAAATACCAACAACAACACAAACAGACACACAAAACTTAAAACAACAAAATGTGGTCATAGATACCCCAGGGCATCCTAGTCCAGCAGTTTTTAGAGCTGTGACCCTGCAAAGGACAGCGAACTTCCCTGGGTCATGGTCTGCTGGTCTACAAAATGGGAACAAGAAGGCATCTCCTGCAGGGAGCTGTGAGAACTGACCCCTCACACTGCAGCAGTTACTCCCTAAAAGGAGTAGCACAGCATTGAAATGGCAAACACGGGCTTTTAAAGAAGTGGGACTGTTTCTCTTCCATCATGCACAGAGTGGTATGTGTTTATAGTAGCAGAAAAGACTACACTTGACTCAACCATGGAAAGATTAAGAGTGACCATCCATCACGCATCCATCTCACGCATGGCTGAAGGACGCTACACGTGTGCCTCAGCATCATGGCTGCTTTATCTAGTCAACCTCTCCAAGGAGAACTAAAAAGCATGAAATCAGCATGTCCCTATGGGTACTATGAGAATCCAGAGAAAGCGCACTATTTCTAACCTGCAGCCTCTCCCTGGGTCAGCCATTCAGTTGTTGGTCCCAGTGGAGGTTTCCTGGACCCCTGATTCTGCCACAGATATGCTTTTTGATTTTGGTACAATTTGCAGATAGTATATTTTTTTTTCTAGAAAGGAACCACGCAGGAGGGAGATGTGCTGATGGCCAGAACACAGTTGAGGGTGGAAAACTGGGAGAATTTAATGTCACATCATCTATGTATATTGGACTCAATCGCTTCAAGTCTGAGGTTGGATGAAGGCCACATGAATTACGGTTTAATCCACTCTTGACTCTCCTTGGAAACCCAAGTTTGTGTAATATCACACTTTTTTATCCAAAGACACCCTATTCCTCCCACCCACCTTTCCCATTGACAGCCTGCATTTGAGCCATTTCCTTAGATTACCCTCATGATGAAGGCCACTGGGGTAAAGACCATCTACGCACTTGCCGCAGATGCTATGCTTGACAAAGCAGAGACACAGATCTCCGAAAGCTTACGAATGTCTTGTCACAGAGAACATGCAGAAGGCACCTGACACCCACAGAGCAGAGACAGACAGAAGAGATTCGCTTCTCTCCCTGCTCCGAGAAGTAATGGATGACCAGACATAGGGCAGCAGTAGGAAAGAGGGTGAGCAGCTGTCAAGGCAAAGACACGGGCAGCCACAGCAACAAGGCTCACCCACAGTTGCTCATTGGAGGACCCTTACCTTGTGAAGATGAGAAAAGGAGAAAACTCAACAGGCAGAGCCAGTTTTCAAGGACTGAATGAAAGCCATGCTGTAAGGCAATTAAGACAAGCACAAAGGCTGCCTGCCTCTCCTGTAAAGTGTGATTTCCTTCAGGTCGCCTGCATTCCTAAGGCCAGAGGTGCAGAAAATTGCACACGGAGTCAACTGGGATTTCAGAAACTGGCCACAGAGAGAGAGAGACATCTCTTTTTTAAAAAAGATTTATTTATTAAGTATACAGTGGTTTGCCTGCCTGCATGCCTGCAGGCCAGAAAAGGGCACCAGATCTCATTACAGGTGGTTGTGAACTACCATGTGGTTACTGGGAATTGAACTCAAGACCTTTGGAAGAGCAGGCAGTGCTCTTAACCATTGAGCCATCTCTCCAGCCCAAGAGAGACATCTTTTTACTGCTGTCAACAATAACAAGACCATTCCCTTCTTCAATCAAGTGTCGCATCATAGATATGCCCTGTACCATGCTGGGATGGGTGTACTCAAGAGCAAAGAGTAACTGGAGACCACTGTCTTAGTTCTCTCTCCTGTTGCTAACCTGACAAAAGCAATAGTCAAAAGGAAGGGTTTCTTTTGGCTTACAATTTGAGGGCTCAAGGCTCACAGTGTGAGGGACATTCCATCACCGTGGCAGAGGCATGGTTGCAGGGGTGTGAGGCAGTTGGTCACACTGCAGCCACAGTCAAGAAGCAGAAAATGACCAGGCAGTAGTGGCACATGCCTTTAATCCCAGCACTAGGGAGGCAGAGGCACATGGGTCTCTGTGAATTCGAGGCCAGCCTGGTCTACAAAGTGAGTTCCAGGATAGCCAGGGATATTCCAGAAACCTTATTTTGAAAAACAAATAAAAACATACAAACAAAAAGAAGCAGATGAGTTCACTTTCTCCATTTTATGCAGGGACCCCAGGCCATGGGAGGGTGTCACCAACATTGACAGACTTTCTACCTTAGTGAACCCAGAAGTTCCTTCCCAGATGTGTCCAGAGTTCTGTTTCCAAAGTGATTCTAAATGTTATCAAGTTGAGAACCAAAATCAGCCATCGTAATTTCAGAATGAAATCGCACAACTGGGAGAATCTTTCTCCACAAGTCCCTAAGTGCCCACCTACCCAGGTTGCTACAGATCCACATCTGGCTATATCAACCCTCTTGTGGCTGGGCCAGTAAGAACCACCTGCTATGCTCAGCTTCTTCAAGCGAACAAGAAGAAAAATGAAGACAGAAAAGACACAAACCGAATCCATTGCTACCCAGGAGAATACCACAGTAAGGCAGAGTGAATGGGTAATACCTCAAGTCTGGCAAACACGTTTCCATTTCTTCTATCAGCTTAAGCCTCTTTCTTCAAATGCAAATGACTAAGTTTCCCTTTGCAAGAGCATCAATGTAGCGACATTTCATGCTAAATGAAGCACAATTAATAAAAACTCAGAGACAGACATTGGGGTTCAACCTGAAGAACACAAAGGCAAAATAGCTAGCCACTGGTTCTTACCTCTACCTCAGTCCAAAAATGGCGATCTGGGCCTCCAGGAATCTCAGAATGAGACTGAGAGGTGTCTCCTCGCATCTTGCAATCCTCTCTAGGACTGGGATTAAAAGCATGCCCTGCCCAGTTTCTATGGCAAACTGGTGTGGTGGTGACTGGGATTAAAGGTGTGTGTTACCACTGTCTTGTATTGTATGACCTGTGGGGCTGTTTTACTCTCTTATCTTCAGGCAAGCAATATTTATTAAAATACAAATTAAATAACACTACGCATCAGCTTGGTACTACTAGGAAAACAGTTCCATGGCAGGCACAACACCGAGGTCCAGGTTGACAGATAAAAAGTCTGAGGTGGAAAGAGGTTTAGAAGTACCCCCAAGGTTGTTACTACCGAGTAGGATGGTGGAATTTGAACAGACCAGAACAGAAATCCAGCACTTGACCCTTAACGTTGCCTTTTTACAGGGGAAAGCCTTGACTTAGAAGATGAAGGACCTCACTGGGAGGTGCCTTCTACCACTTGTGGCACAGATAACTCAGTCCATCTGCGTGCAGACTTGGGTCATCTTTGCCCCTCCTTGTTTGAAGAACAAAGCAACTGCACAGAAACTGATGATGTCACACACAGTTCTACATGGGGTGGTATCTGGGACATCTTGGGAAACAAGATGAGCTAAGCGTATTTCATGAGCTTAATCTTCAAACTTAATGGTGAAAGCCTCTGTGGGCAGAGTCAGTGTGGTGCCAGATTCACAGGCCTGTGTCGTGAGCCTGTGAGAATAGGGTTCTAAGGATGGGAAAAGCCCTTGGTGACCCCTGACCTATGGGTCACATGGTTGGGAACTTCTTAACTCCTCCGGAGCCAAAGCCTCCTGCTCTCTTGCTGAAAACAGATGTTTGTTTAGCACTGTGTGGTGCTAAATTTGCTTCTTTCAGAAGGTTATACTAAGCTTCTGAAGCAGGAGACTTTCTCTTTTGGTATTCAAGAAATTGCTAGATTTATTCCCCCCCACTTACATGAAAATAACTTCACAAAATGGTAGAAGGCTAAGGTTGTATCCTTTTGGAAGAAAGGAGAATGTTTTGTCCTATATTAGCTATCATCGTGCAATACTTAAACATTAAGACCGATTAGAGGACAGGCAAAGGCTAGGCAGATGGCTTAGTTGGGAAAATGCTTGCATGCCAGCATAAGCGCATGGGCTTAGATTCCTGGACCCCATGTGAAGAAACCAGCTATGATGGTGTGTTTATAATCCCTGTGGTAGGAAGGTGGACCAAGGAGGACACTAGAGCTCGCTAGTCACCCAGCCTAGCCTAACTGGCGGGCTTCAGTTCAGTGAGAGACCCTGCCTCAAAGGAAGTAAACAGCATTCCTAAGGATGGCGCCCAAGGTTGTCTTCTAGCCTCCACATGTGTGTGCTTTTGTTTTCTGTTTCTTGTTTGTTTTCATCGAAAAGCTACCAAGGATCCTATGTTTACCGAGGGCTTTCCATGGGGTAAAGTGATTTAGGCAGCTGTGTCAGACTACACCCTAAAAGGGACCTTAGATTGGGTCTAATTTCTGTTGTCACATGTTGACACTCTTAAGAATGTTTAACAGGGGAGGTTGTATTCTTTTTTTTTTCCCCCACACTCTCCCAACCTTGAGCTAAAACACTCCAAAAGAGCCATGGGGGAAAAATAAGGGGGAGGAATGGACGTAACAATTGATGTTTTTAAACTCCCTCCTTTCTGGTAGGTCCGCTGGCCACTTCCGTCCACAGTCTGTGTCTCACTTCTGCATTGCGATTCTAAAGGGACTCAGAAAGCCAGAACAGGGTCCCCTGAGGCCACTTCTCGCAGCTCTGGAGTCATCTTAGGCTGCATCTTTGTGTGTGTGTGTGTACATGCATACATGCATGCGTGTGTGAAAATTCAAAGTCTTCATCCAGAATTCAACTGTAGGGAAATGCTCACGTGAGTCTTTCCCAGAACTGACTTTCAGTAAGAACTCAGCACGGAAATTTATAAAAAGGTAGCCCTTAGAATGAAACAGGTCAGTTTGGGAAACGGGAGAGATTAAATCCTAACGGGGGTGGGGGAAACAGCTATGAACTTAAAGGAGGTATTTCGTGGAGGTGTTTGACAAATTGCTACAACTATTTTAAGAAACATTCTTCAAGAAGAGGCAAAATAGCCTACATTTCTAATGTGGAGAAAATTGACAGAAAAAAATCTTTTTGAGAGATAGTCCTGTATTAGTAGAGATTTTCAGAGGGCTCATGCAGATGTGGGAACTGAGTTATAAATAGAAGCTGAGTACATCCGAGGGCAAAGTCTAAAAAGAAGAGAATAATAATGACGGTCAGAAGCCACCTGGGGCCCTAAGGCTTAAAGAATGCAGCCATATGCCATCATGAATCAGCAATAGTGCTCCTGGAAGATGAATTGCAGATGGGTCTAAATTCACAAGATTTCTCACAATTAGAATGTGTAAACTTTACAAAATAGAGCAATGTTAAAATTCCAAGAAAAATATATTGTTGACTGCATCCTTGTGACCTATTTCTAATTTATCATAGGGAAAATTTCCCTCTTCATGTTTTTTAAAGCAATTAATCAACGGAGCCCCACTAGGATTAGTAAAAAATAGGAGTGTGTTCTGTCTATTTTAGCACATTCTTGACACTCGGACATGTGATAGCTTGTGTCAACCTGACAGAAATCTAGAATCTCTCGGAGAGAGTCTGCGTTGCTTATGGAAAGTCATTTCACTATGTTAGTTTATGTGGGAAAGCCCATCTTGGACCAACATGGACAGGGACCATTCCTCAGGCTGGAAGGACCAGATTACGTAAAAGGAGACAATCTTCTTAGCTTCCTTCCCTTTCTGTGTCTTTATGGTGGATGTGGTATCCCAGTTCCCTTGAGCTTCTGCTCAAGGTTGTCGATGACATAAGCAACAGCTTTGATCAGAACAAGGGCCATGATTCTCTGGGACATAGAACGTTCTTTCTGATTCAGAGCGCCGGGAGGCGAGAGAGGCATGGATGTGAGTGGTAAACTTTGCCTACAGTATCTCCACAAACTATTCCATAGGCATAGAAACGTTATTGGGACATGGGGAAACGAAATCAGGACAGAAAGTAAATGCTGGAAAGCCACCTGGGAAGCCAGGAACAGACCTGAGAGGGTCTTTGTTCAGACTTCTATGGGGCTATTTTTGCTAGAGATTACAAAAAAATACCCAGGACTATGTTGTTTCCAATTATTTCTTGCAGATACTTAAGTGGAAGTGAGACTGGTATAAAAGGTAGTGGGTAGCTTCCAGAATATGACAGAAAATGAGAAATTTAATAGGATGAGAAATGTGGAAGAAAAAACAAGACCAGCTTTTTTCTCAAGAGCTCTGGGGTTTTCAACGAGATTAATTTCAGGTCACTCAGTCCCCTAACGAAAAATGAATGCTTTCAAGCCAGTAAAAAGTGCCCATAAGTCCCAGGTACTTGAAAGGCTGCAGCAGGAGCGTCATTTGTCCCCAGGAGGCTAGCCTGAGTGATACTGAAAGGAGCTGCCTTGAAGATTGATGGATGGATGAATAGAAGATAGGAAGACAAACAGACAGACAGATATGTAAATACATAGATGATATAGATGATTGATAGGTAAGAGATAGATGATTGATAGATGATAGACAGATAGATATATAGATAGATGATTGATAGATGCTAGATAAAAGATGATAGATAGATGTATAGATATACAGACAGATATGTAAATACATAGATGGTTTAGATGATTGATAGATGCTAGATAAAAGATGATAGATAGATAGATAGATAGATAGATAGATAGATAGATAGATGCATAGATGCATAGATATGCAGACAGATATGTAAATACATAGATGATTTAGATGATTGATAGATAATAGACAGATGATAGATAGATAGATAGATGATAGATAAATAGATTCATAGATAGATATGTAGCTACATAGATAGATGAATAGTAGATATGGTAGGTAGGTAGATGACAGATAACAAATGAAAACTGAAAATGGTCACTTTGAATGATGTGACTATCTTCTTCAAATCTGACTTCTATGTATAGCTGTAGTCTTTCCCCGTGTCAATAGTTCTTAAACAGACACCAAGCCAGCAGGAGCAGGGCCACCATCTTCAACTGTACATGTACACAGCACAACTCTGGGAGTTTCATTGACACAGGACACTGTTTGAATACCTCTGAGGTTGTAAGCCAAGTCACTGTCAGGATTGTGCTGAGTGAAGAGAATTGAGGGTTTATGTTTGCATCTGCTTATAGTAAGAGCCATTAAAGATTGGGTTTCACAAACAGCTCATACCTGGACTAATAGAGGTGTGATGAGACTCTCATAGCTGGAAACTGTCCTTGATATCCTCCCTAATGGCATGCCTTGAAAGCATTACTATGCCACATCAGGTGTCTCATGCTCCTTGAAGAGGACTCAGCACCATCTGTCTTTAACTAACGCACCTCCCTACGGCAGGTAAAACCATGCCATGGGCACAGCTAAACCCTATTAGCACACAAGCATAATTTTAAAAGAAACAAAAGTGAGTGTGCATACATGTACACAAATTGTCAATCATGGGGTTTAACCAAACCAAGGTCCTTGGGAGATATTACTCTATTGTCCCATCAGTATCTGCAAAAGGTCTGAGCATCCCAACAGTAATGTGGTGATGAGAGCATCGTTGTTAGGGCAATGCCAGCTAAGTGAAGAGCCAGAGGTGGGAGGGGAAAGACCGGTGATGGCAACGGAGGGGTCCTCAGATAGGGGGGGTCCTCAGACAGGGGGTCCTCAGACAGAGGGACAGAGTGGTACAAACCAATGGCTGTAACAGCTCAGGTGTGCTGTTCCGCCTAGAACTCTGAAATGTGGAAAGATCTCAGAGTCTTTGAAGGAAGCTCTTGCCCTAGGTGGGTGGTTCTCAGGTTTCTTTGCCTGCTACAATATTTCAGGCACTCACCCCTCACCAGTGCAGATGCCAGCCCTGAACACAGCCACTCTGAGGCTTGGAGTTTGACCAGTTCCTGGACTCAGGAATGTCTTTGTGTGTACAATTAGAATAAGAAAACCGTAGGTGTTGTAGGAGGCTGCTTGTTTGTTCCCAGTTGCCCAGACTCTAAATAACCGCTCATAAACTATATTATTTAAATCAGTTTGGCCAATCACTTATGTGTATTGCTTGTTATCTCTTATATCTTTGGTTAACCCATTTCTATTAATCTGTGCATCGTCATGTGGCTGTGGCTTACCAGGTAAAGTTCTATCCAGCATCTGTCTCTGTTGGGGCTACAAGGCTTCTCTGACTCTGCCTTCTTCCACCAATACCTAGGTACAATTTGCATGTCTCCAATGCACAAGAAAACAGTTCTCAAATGAAACTATTACCTAATAAGAATATTCATGTCAGCATAGGTAAAATTCTTTAACGTTTTGTTTGCTGGCCTCAAACTGGCTTTGTAAGCAAAGATGTCCTTGAACATGCGATCCTCCTGCCTTCCTCTGTCCTCCCAGGGTTGTTCAGCATAGCTATGCATGACCATGTCACTTTTATGTGTTTGCATTATTTTTGGTGCACACTAGACAAGCACTTACTAACTGAGCTACGTGCCAGCTCCAATTTATTTTTCCGTATTGAAATCTGGTCATATGACAGACTTGTATATCAGCTTTTGAAAAAGGTCTTAGGAAAGGGCAAGATACATTTCCTTGTTGTATTTTTATTCTTATTTGATTTAGATAACTCTTCACATGCATTCTCATTTCCAGCAATTATGTAAAAAAAAAATTTAGCTAGTCACTTTGCTAAGCATTTAGCCGAGACACAGGTGTGGTGCTCTGAGGTCACATGACTCTTTGGTTACACCTCACTAAAACAGGTTTGGATTTTAGAATCAGGATTTTAGAATCAAGTCAGCCCATATTACAGCCCAGTTCATGCATGGTTGGAAACAGACCAGTGGCTGCATGATAAAGGTGTGTCTAACATCTGAGTCTTCTTGTAGCCAAGACTGTCCACAAAAGAGGGCAGAAACTATCTAGGAAGAGGTACTTCCCTGCACCTGGTCTCACTGCTTTGCCCTGTGCAAATGACTGCCTTTTCTGGGAAGAACAATCCACCCTGATCCCCAAACAGATGTTCTGTGCAGGGGTCCTGTGGTGCATGGAGGCTTGCTTTCATGCCCCATGACTCTAATTCCCCTCTGTTTTATTTAGCAGGTGGCAGGTTAAGGGCAAAATAAGAAATACAGGAGTTTAGCAGGTGATTGATGGCTCTGCTGGCAAAGCCATAAATCTGGGCAAGTGTGTTCCCTCTCAGAAACCGAATGACAAGCCACGCCATGAGATCCTGAGGCAGAAAATGCAGTACTATCTGTGAGGCACAAACAGTAACAGGCAGATGGATGCCCACTGTGCGTGACTCGGCTGAGTTGGTCATGTAAAGCGGCCCTGGAAGTGCGGGTTAGATAGATGGGTTTGGCCCACCGCGGGGTGAGGCAGGCTGGTTTGGCCCACCACGGGGTGAGGCAGCCTGGTTTGGTTTGTCTTACCCACACACTTTCTCGTGTTTCTACTCCACTGAAGGGAAATGTGGCTACATCCCTCACTTCAGCTTAGAGACTGGAAACCGCATAACCAAATTCAAGGTGGAGGCCAACAGGGTAGGGGTCTATAACAGGGCTGTGGGTGCAGAAAGGGCTCTACCTTGGAGCACCCCAAGAAAATACATTTGGGTTGGTCACCTTCCATGTACTAATACAGTCCTGTTTAAGAGATTTAAACATCCAAACATTTTTGGGACCTAAAGTAGTATATTGTGGGGCTGGGGAGACGACTCAGTCAAAAAATACTTTGAAAGCAAGCGTGAGAACCCAATCAAATGCAAATCCCAAGTACTCATATACAAAGCCAGGCATGGCAGTGGGTACCTGCAGGTCCCAGCACTAGGAGGTGGAATCCCTGGAGCTTACTGGCCAGCCAGCACAGCCAACCATTCTCAAAAGAAAGGTGGGTAGCCGAAGAGCACCACCAGAGACTGTCTTCTGGCCTCCACTGTGTGCACACACAAGTACACGCACCCCACACATGAACACATGCAAAAATATTAATAAGAAGAATATAATAAACCGATCAAATGTTTTAATCAAAATATCTCTTTTCACTGCTGTAACAATTTGATAATTATTGATAGTTAATTTTAACTGTTGATTAAAATATTTACATCTACAACCTGTCTTCCGTCTGTTTAGACATATTTTTCCTCCAACAATATGCTGTGATTTACATGTCTGTCTCCATGCCAGAAGCCCTCCTATGAAAGATCTGCCTAGACTTTCTCGGAATTCTCACAGAGGCAAACTATTTTGTCCTGATACAATAGAGTCAATTTCTGCTGGCCCGGACTCTGTCTGTCTATGTCCCTTTCGTTTAGATTCCATACAACTCTTCCGAAGTGAGTCGGTCTCGAAGGAGACTAACAGGGATTCATTTTGTCTGAGCCGACCCTTCCTTTAGCTCTCGTACTTTTCCTGGCATTTCCCAAATTCCCAGTGTTCTTCCTCTTGAGATTTCCCCATCTTCTCTCCTTTTATTTTTGCTTCTATGGAAGCATGAGTTCTGTGTGTATGGCCACACCCCCACTTCCCACTTACAGAGATCTGAGTAGCACACCAGGGGTTTCAGATTGGGAGCAAAAAACAAAATGCAGGCTCTGTCCCCTGATAACACATCTTACAACAACATGAACGCCTGGAGAAAGAGCCCTGATAATCCACACTGGAATTGCACTGATTCATTTAGTTGGCAGACACAAACCTGGCTCTGCCCCTAGAGCCCACCCTTTTCCCCATCAGTAGGTAGCAGGTTGACAGGCCAGGAAGGATGCTCTAGTCCCTACAGTACACCTGCAGGGCCTTACGAGCATGCTGGCTCAAGCTGGGTTTAGAAAGCCAAAAGACAAGTGCAGTATCAAACTATACACCTGCAACCTTTACATTTTGCAGAAATTAGTGAGAAACCTTGAGCCTGAAGCCGGTGGTTCTGTTTGAGTCTAACTGGCTTCTACACCCTGCAGGCTGAGTACTGAGGAAGCACGAACAGAGTTCACTGGAATGAGGCTTCTCAGAGCATGGAGGGAAGAAATGGCCATCTAAATGCTGGTGCAGGGGCTGTGTCCTTCATAGACTCGAGAGGCTTGCCTGGCACAAGCTGGTTCTCCTTTTCATGCTGATCACACCAACTCCACCACACGGTTAATAAAATCAATGGTGAATCATTTACTCAGTTTTGCTCTCTGGAAAAAAATAATCATGCATCCTGCCTTCATTCATTCTTAGCGTTCAAAGGAAAAAACACTGGGTGCTTTAATCTTGAGCTTGGTTAATGAGATGCAGTTTGGGAAAACGAGTTTTATGACAATCCACCGTGATCACCAGCCCTGAAAACACGTCTTTGGGCTTAACTTTGGAACCTACGTTGTAATCACCAACCAACAGGACTTAATATCCCCACTTGAAGGAGAGGATAACGTCCACGATTGTGTGGTTTAACATGAGCAAAGTCCACATTTGAAAATAAGATCATGAAATCCATTACTTTGTACAAATAATATGATAATAAAGATTCACTAAGTGGAGCTGGGTAGTGGTGGCGCACACCTTTAATCCCAGCACTTGGGAGGCAGAGGCAGGAGGATCTCTGTGAGTT